>NC_057819.1:69018024-69318240 GCF_910594005.1 Cervus elaphus
CCAGAGAAATGCAAATTACAACCACAATGAGATATCACCTCCCATCTGTCATAATGGCTATCATCAAAAAATCTACAAAAAACAGATGTTAGTGAGGACATGGAGAAAAGGGGGACCCTTCTGCACTGTTGGTGGGAATATAAATTGGTACAACCACTGTGGAAATCACTATGGAGGTTTCTTTAAAATCTGAAAATACAACTGCTGTATCATCCAGCAATTCCCCTCCTGGGTGTATATTTGAATAAGCCAAACACCAGTCTGAAAAGATACATGCACCCCAATGTTCATAGCAACATTACTTACAACTGCCAAGATATGGAAGCAACCTAAGTGTATATCAAGAGAAGAATGGATAAAGAAGATGTGATATGGATATGCATTGGAATACTACTCAGCCATATCAAAGAATGAAAATTTGCCATTTGCAGCAATGTGGATAGACTTGGAGAGTATTATGCTAACTGAAATAAGTCATACTGTATGATATCGTTTGTATGTGGAATCTAAAAAATAGAACAGACTACCGAATATAAAGGGCTTCCCAGGTGGTTCTAGTGGTAAAGAACCTACCTGCTAATAATGCAAGAGATGCCAGAGACAAGGATTCGATCCCTGGGTTGGGAAGATCCTCTGGAGGATGGCATGGCAACCCACTCCAGTATTCTTGTGTGAAGAATCCCATGGACAGAGAAGCCAGGCAGGCCACAGTCCATCAGGTCACAAAGAGTCAGACATGACTGAAGCAACTCAGCACACATGCACAGTGAATATAGTAAAAAAAGAACAGTGTCACAGATACAGAGAACAAACCATGGGTTACCAGTGGGGAGAGAGAAGAGAGGAGGGGCAAGTTAGTGGTAGGAAATTAAGAGGTGCAAGCTACTATCTATAAAATAAATAAGCTACAAGGATATACTGTACAATACAGGGAATATAATCAATAGTTTATGGTATTTATAAATGGAATATAACCTTTAGCCTTGTGAATCACTATGTTGTATACCTGAAGCTTATATATTATACATTAGCTATACCTCAATTTTTAAAAAAATTAAAAAGATTTATCATAGATCCATTTTGGAAAGATGTGTATGTCCACAATATAAATGTACAGAAAGAGAAGTGAAGGAAACTGTGATGGTTAATTTTATGTGTCAACTTGAATGGGCTAAGGAATGACCAGATATGTGATAACACATTAACTCTAGGTGTGTCTGTGAGGGTGTCTTTGGAAGCAATTAGTATTTGAATCAGTAGACAGAGTAAAGAAGATGCACATGAACATCATCCAACCCACGGAAGGTCTGAATAGAACAAAAAGGTGGAAGAAGGGTGAATTTGGTACCTCTGTTTCAGGTGAGACATGCATCTTCTCCTGTCTTCAGACATCATGCTCCCTGTTCTTGGGCTTTTGGAGTCAGATTGGGACTTACACCATCATCTGCTGACCCCCCATTCTCAGGCCTACATACTTGGATCTAATGACACCACCAGCTTTCCTAGTTCTCCAGCTTGCAGATGGTAGATTGTGGGACATCTTGGCCTCCATAATCATGTAAGCCAATTCCTATGATAAATCTCTTCTCTCTGTATCTATCTATCTATCTATCTATGTATATAGCCATATATAAATATAGTTATATAATATCTATCTGTATCTATAGCTATAATTATAGCCATATAGGCCATAATATAAGATATAACATAGGATATATATATATATTTATATGTATATATACATATACATGGCTATAACTATAGCTATTGATACAAATAAAAGAGATTATATATATATGTGTGTGTGTATATATATACACTAGTGATTCTGTTTCTCTGGAGATCGCTGAGTTACCCATCAAAATGTAATAGTGGTGGTTACCTCTATGAAGGGAATTAGGAACGAGAGATGAGAGTGGGGTGAATAGGAACCCAAAGTGTTATTCTATAAACTTCTGTATTGTGTATTATTTGAGCAGATTTAAAGAGAGAGAGAGAGAGAGAAAACAAGCATGCAGCTGTTGTGAAACTAGCAAAATTTTGACAGATGGTCTGTTAGAACTACCAGGGGAAAAAAATGCAAGCACTGGGGAAATAAAAAAGAAATAATATCAGGGAAATATCCTCAGTTAATTAATACTAAGGGAAAAAAAGGAAGAGTTAGAAAAACAATCTAAATAATTGGAATCTAAAATCAAAGTAGGAGATCTGAGAGATCTAGAAGAACTGTTAACTTGACCACAGCTCATTACATCTGTGAATTATGAAGATCATTTTATCAAAATGAGAGCATCACAAGTCTTTCTTACAGCTCTATTTCAGAAAGACTGGAAGACATCATTTCATCTTCACACACAAGAGGAAATGATCATGAGCCAAGAAAGATTTAAATATCCTCAGAAACAGGACTTTTGCTTGCCAACTTTTAAGGAATCAGGATTTGCTTGTCATGATGAACCAAGATGTTGAGCAGAAAACAGATTCTCAAGTAAAACGCAGGGACCAAGCAGGGTGACATCTGCAAGTCAGATGTTTTTATTAAGAAGTTTGGATTCTTTACAATTTTAGCACTTTTAAATTGAAAAATTATTTGATACACGCTTCTCTAGTCAAAATCAGATCACATCAAAGGGGAGATGGCAGCAGCTTCTTGAAAACTTAGCTGTTCACATCACTGGGTGCCCTTGTTCTTGCACATTGGTTGGAGGTTTATAAAACACTTTATCATGCATTATCTTAGGGGGTTCTCACAACAAAGTCCTTTTGATCTTATTTTATAAGTGGGAAACTGCTCAAGGGAGTCAGTTCAACAAGGTCACGAGTGAATGGCATAGGTGGGAGGCAGATCTATGACTGCTAACTCCAGTGCTGCCCGCAATGATCTCTCAGACAGAGACAGTTAATGTAGTTGATCTTCACTTGAACAATATCTGTGTATTAATACAAAAGAAGGAAAACTGATAGTTTGGGATGGAGTTGAAGAATTGAGACAAAAAGTAATGTAAATAAGCTTGAGGGAGCTTGTAAGGAGGAGTGAATTTAGCAGTGCTGATTTTGCTGGAGGCTTTTTATCTGTTATGATTAGGCATTCCAAATGCCACAGCATAACTTTGAAAAGGGAAACACCATGATGAAAACTGTTTTTAAGTGAAATTATCTGAAGAATTCAGCTTCAGAGGTAATGGGAGAATGGTGTACTAGAAATAAGGAAAGTATTTCACTGGTGGTCCAGGGGTTAAGAATTGACCTACCAATGCAGGGGGACACAGAAAGCTTGATCCCTGGTACAGAAAGATTCTATGTGCTGTGGGATATCTAAACCAGTGCACCATACCACTGAGCCTGAACCCTAGAGTTCCTGATCCAAAACTACTGAGCTCATGAGCCACAACTACTGAAGTCCTTGTGCCTAGAGCCCAGGTTCTGCTTTAAGAGAAGCCACCACAATGAGAAGACTGTGTACCACGGTTAGGGAGTAGCCCTCACTTGATGTAAACAAAAAATTTTAAAAAAGAAACAAGGAGAGTGGGATGGTAAAAAATGATGAGAATAGGCAATATCAAGCATAGGAAGGTTCTCAGGACTCTGAAAAGAGGAGACATTCAGACCATAAATGAAAAGTGAAGAATGAGTCAAAAGATATAGCACAAGGTTTGATACTAAGTGTGCCAGACTGGTGCTTCCCTAGTGGCTCAGCAGTCAAGAATCCTCCTGCCAATGTGGGAGGTGCAGGTTTGATCTCTGGGTTGGAAAGATCCCCTGAAGAAGGAAATGGCAACCCACTCCCATATTCTTGTCTGGGAAACCTCATGGACAGAGGAGCCCGGCAGGCCATAGTCCATGAGTCACAAAGAGTCAGACATGACTTAGCAACAAAAGAACAACAAAACACTACAATGCCAGACTGGTTGTATTTTTAGGAACCAGTGAGAATGCTGATAAGTGGGTAAAGATGATCTAGCCAATTACCAGGATGTAAAGCTTCAGGTGTCAATAATCAAGTGAAATACTCTTATAAGGATTTGGTATATAAATCTAGAGAAAAGTGAGAAATGAGTGCTAGTTCCTTGTATTTGAAAGTTGTTTATTTATTTATAGTTAGGTGATTTTGACAAATAGGAAAATAGAGAATTGCCCAGGCATAAGAAACACTGAAGACATCCACCTGGTAGTAACCAGAAAGGGAACTCCAGCCAGGCAGAAGGGATGCAGCCAATAGTGAAGGTTTCAGCAAGCAGATAATTAGCCAAAGTAGAAGGAAGAAATAAGAGTCACTATCTACCCAACAAGATCTGTAAGTCTGTGAATACAGCCCCATGGAACATGCCTGGTAAACTCTGGATCCATAACAGCCCTCCTTTTTGCTTTTGCTAACCTCTTATTGAGTGGAGGCAAATCTTCAGCTTAAAAGCTTCATTATGGTTATGAAGAGGCTATTGGAGAAAGGCAGGGTATTGAAATTATTTCATTCTAAAGGTGGCTACTATATAAAAGGGAGAAAAATCTAAGTCAAAGATAAAGTTTAAGAGATAAGCCACAATTAAGGAGCAGGAGAAAATTTAGTGAAAGAGATGGGGAGAGATCAGGAGAAGGAAAGAAGAGAATAATAGTAGCCCAGATCTCAGGCTAAGGTAAAGCATAGATATCAATGCTGTTAATCTAATTTGAAAAGATGTCCATCCCAATGTTCAGTGGCACTGTTCACAATAGCCAAGACATGGAAGCAACCTAAATGTCCACTGACAGATGAAAGGATAAAAAAGACGTGGTATATAAATTATATACATATATATACATATACATATATATATATATATATATACATATATATATATATAATGGAATATTACTCAACCATAAGAAAAAATGAAATAATACCATTTTCAACATGGATGGACCTAGAGATTATCATACTAAGTGAAGTAAGACAGAGGAAGACAAATATTGTATCACTTATGGCTTGCTTCCCTGGTGGCTCAGATAAGAATCTGTCCACAATGTGGGAGACCTGAGTTTGATCTCTGGGTTGGGAAGTTCCCCTGCAGAAGGGAATGGCAACCCACTCCAGTATTCTTGCCTGAAGAATTCCATGGACATAGAAGCCTGGCAGGCTACAGTCCATGGGATCACAAAGAGTTGGAAATGACTGAGTGGCTAACACTTTATACTTAGAATTGAAAAAAAATGATGCAAATGAACTTATTTACAAAACAGAAATAGATCCACAAACATAGAAAACAAAACTTATACTTACTAAAGAGTGGGAGAGAGATAAATTAGGGATTTGTGATTAACGTAAAGACACTACTATATAAAAAATAGATAAACAGCAAGGACCTACTGTATAGCACAGGGAACTATATTCAATATCTTGTAATAACCTATAATGGAAAAGAATCTGAAAAATAATATGTATATGTATAACCCAATTATTTTTTCTGTATACCTGTAAATCAACTGTACTTCAATAAGAAAAATTCCAAAACCAGAAAAAGCACTATTAAAGTGCTGTTGAATGAGCTAGAATATAAAAAAGGATGAAAGCACACCAAAAAAATTTCAGTTATTCTATAATCAGGAAATCAGTGGTGATGAGAAAGGGTAATTTTAGTGAGGATGAATGCCAAATTGCTGGGGATGAAGATGGTTAGAAAAGCCATAGGAAAAGAATAACCTTGCAAGATAGTCAAACAATATAATGACAATTGTTAGAAAAGGAAGATTGAATATAATTGAAGAAACATTGATTAAATACATAGCATCCTGTTATGTGCAAAAATTGTTTTAAGAAGAAACAGACAGAAAAAAGTAAGGGATGGGCAGGAAACTTGGCATCAGCAAGGCGATCTCCAGAAGGTTAACAGGAAAAAAGCAGAAAAAGTGACAATCTGTCAGCTAGGTGCTCAGATACTGAGTCAACAGGGAATGCAGCCAGGGCAGACAAAGTTCAGAGTAGAAGTATGACTTTAAAGCTGAACATAATTATTAATCAGCGACAAGATTGGCATGTGTGCTAAGTTGCTACAGGCATTATCTGACTCTTTGCAATCCTGTGGACTGTAGCACACCCGACTCCCCTGTCCATGGGATTGGCAACTCAAGTCAAATTACAGTACAGGTAAATGTAAGAGTTTGAGCAAGCTTCGGGAGTTGGTGATGGACAGGGAAGCCTGGCGTGCTGTAGTCCATGAGGTTGCAAAGAGTCAGACACGACTCAGCGACTGAACTGAACTGAAATGTAAGACTGCAGTTGAGGGCAGCAAGATGAGGGAGGAGGGATCTTTAGAGAGGTTTGCATAATGAAAGTGCAGAATTTTTCAGGCAGACCAGCTCATTTCCAGTGGCACTTTGCCTCTCTAGTCAAAACAGACTTGGGTTTGAAAGCTGGTCATGTCGCACTCTAGCTGTGTGACCTTAGGGAAATTGCTTAATATTTTGAAGCTCTAATTCCCCACATAAGTAACTATCTCACAGTATTATTGTAAACATTATATGAGATAATGCCTGTGAAAGCAAGTGCCTGACATTTGATAAGTACTGAATAAGTAGGATGAGATGATTGGATGGCATTACCAATTCAATGGACATGAGTTTGAGCAAACTCCAGGAGATAGTGAAGGACAAGGAAGTCTGGTGTGCTGCAGTCCATGGGGTCACAAACAGTTGGACATGACTTAACAACTGAGCAACAACAATAAATAGCCAATATTATTAATATGATTTTGAATTGATGTTTTCAGATTGTGGTGTTGGAGAAGACTTCTGAGAGTCCCTTGGACAGCAAGGAGATGAAACAAGTCAATCCTAAAGGAAACCAACCCTGAATATTCATTGGAAGGACTGTTGCTGAAACTGAAGCTCCAATATCTTGGCCACCTGATGTGAAGAGCTGACTCACTGAAAAAGAGCCTGATGCAGGGAAAGATTGAAGGCAAAAGAAGAATGGGGCAGCAGAGGAGGAGATGGTTAGATAGCATCACTGACTCAGTGGACATGAATTTAAGCAAACTCTGGGAGATAGTGGAGGACAGAAGAGCCTGATGTGCTATTATCCATGGGGTTGCAAAGAGCCAGGCATGACAGCAATTGAACAACAACAGTTATTAATATGAGGTGCATGGGGAAAGAAACATTGAGGGGGGGAGACACAGGACTGGATTGCATCTGAGACACTAAAGCACTATGGTTCTGAGGGAATAGGGTCAGGAAAGAACACTTAGAACTCAACAGTCAGGCAGAAGAGGCCTGGAAGGATAGACAGCCTTTGTTACTTTCTAGAAGGTGCCATTATAGTGCTATCAAAGTGGACCCCTAGAGACCGGCTGAATAGCACTTCAACATATTTATTGTAAAGCTAATACATATAATCGATATACAAGCTAGAAAATAAAAAAATAAGTAATAAACTCTAAAAAATTATGTAATTCCATATGTGGGAGATAGCCACTATTCAAACGGTAGAGTAATTCCTCAGTTTTGTTTTCTATATTCATGTGTGTATGGAGGTAAAAAACTGAATCCTACTGTTTTTCTTTTTTTTCTACTGTTTTTCACTTAACACCATACTAGAGCTTTTGTCTAGACTCTAATTTATGGACATACATTTATCAAATAGTATTTACATTTATTATATGTACTATTGAACATTTGAGAATTGTCAATTTTCTTTAATGTAAGTATGGAGTGATACTAGTATCTATGCACAATTTAAAGCACTTTTATTGTGCTCTATTGTGTTGCTAAACCTTAATTTACTTAGCCATTTATTCCTCTCATACTTGATATTTTAATTTTTTCTTACTCTTTGATCTTTATTATTGAAACAGTGTCATAATGAATGTGTGTGTGGCAGGGGGGCGGGGATAAATTCTTCTTTTTTTTTTCTTTACATTTCTTATTTTTCCCATTTATTTTTATTAGTTGGAGGCTAATTACTAAAAAAAAACTTTAAAAAATCCACTTGATATACACAGTTAAATTTATCTCTAGAAAAAATAAAATAAAATATACTGGCAAAAAAAAAAGAGAAAAAAAATTTATCTCTAGAAAGTTTGTACCAATTTTAACCCTATCATCAGAACCTGATAGTGTTTATTTTAACACATTCCTGTCAATAATGAACAATGATCATTTTCATAAATTCATTTCCAAATTTCACACCAAACCAATGATTTCTGCTTTTTTTTAAAATTTATTTTTATTAGTTGGAGGCTAATTACTTTACAATATTGTAGTGGTTTTTGCCATACATTGACATGAATCAGCCATGGATTTACATGTGTTCCCCATCCTGATCCCCACTCCCACCTCCCTCCCCATCCCATCCATCTGGTTCTTCCCAGTACACCAGCCCTGAGCACTTGTCTCATGCATCCAACTGGGCTGGTAAACTAGTATAGCCACTATGGAGAACAGTGTGGAGATTCCTTAAAAAGCTGGAAGTAGAACTGCCATATGACCCAGCAATCCCACTTCTGGGCATACACACTGAGGAAACCAGATCTGAAAGAGACACGTGCACCCCAATGTTCATCGCAGCACTGTTTATAATTGCCAGGACATGGAAGCAACCTAGATGAACATCAGCAGACAGATGGATAAGGAAGCTGTGGTACATATACACAATGGAATATTACTCAGCTGTTAAAAAGAATTCATTTGAATCAGTTCTAATGAGATGGATGAAACTGGAGTCCCTTATACAGAGTGAAGTAAGGCAGAAAGATAAAGACCAATACAGTATACTAACGCATACATATGGAATTTAAAAAGATGGTAACAATAACCTTATATGCATAACAGAAAAAGAGACACAGATGTACAGAACAGACTTTTGGACTCTGTGGGAGAAGGCGAGGGTGGGATGTTCTGAGAGAATAACATTGAAACAAGTATACTATCAAGGGTGATTTCTGCTTTATTTTTCATTTATTTTATTATTAATGAAGTTGCACACATAAAATTTTATTAGTCATTTGTTTTTCATAAAATGCTTTTTAGACCCTCTCTAGGCAAAATGATAATCACAGAAGCCAATTTTCAAGTATTATTACCAGAATCCCAGAAATAATGCTTTCTGCAAAATCTTAAGAGGGCTTTGTTTTGTTTTCTTTCTGGTTATAGCTGGATAACAGAAACATTTAGCTTTAACTCCCAACAGCTCTTTGTTATTTAAATGCTGGGATGGAAAACTCCTGGATATCTCAGAGTATGTCAGTAACAGAGTTTTTCTTATCTTCTGAATGCTATTTTCTAATCAGTCTCATTGGAGTTCACTGAAAAGTTAGGTTGAATAGACTATACCTTTCTACTATGTATATGATTAAATGCCTCCTCCTCCTTCAAACTGCAAAACAGACATTTGACATTGGAAGTGTTGACTGTAATTTTCAAACAAAGCAGTGAGTATATTTCTTTTCTTATAGCCATGATCTTAATTTTTGAATGTTGAATTTTAAACTAGTTTTTTCACTCTCCTCTTTCACCTTCATCAAGAGGCTCTTTAGTTTCTCTTTACTTTCTCCTGTAAGGGTGGTGTCTTCTGCATATCTGAGGTTATTGATAATTCTCCCAGCAATCTTGATTCCAGCATGTGCTTCATCCAGCCTGGCATTTTTCATGATGTACTCTGCATATAAGTTAGATAAACAGGATGACAATATACATCCTTGATGTACTCCTTTCCCAATTTGGAACTAGTCCATTGTTCCATGCCTTGTTCTAACTATTGCTTCTCGACCTGCCTACAGGTTTCTCAGGAGAAAGGTAAGGTGGTCTGTTACTTCCATCTCTTTAATTTTCCACAGTTTTTTGGTGATTCACACAGTCAAAAGTTTTAGTGTAGTCAATGAAGCAGAAGTAGACTTTTTTTTTTTTTTTTTTTTGGTTTAAAATGTCCTTGCTCTTTCAATGATCCAATGGATGTGGGCAATTTGATCTCTGGTTCCTCTGCCTTTTCTAAAACCAGCTTGCACATCTGGAATTTTTCAGTTCACTTACTGCTGAAGCCTAGCTTGAAGAATTTAGATGGATGAGACCACAAAGATCACTGTAGTGAAAATCTATTTGATTGCCCAAATTTCTCCACTTATGGGAACTCTTTCCTGTTCTTACCCCTGAAATCTATAAATTATCACTGATAGATTTGTTCTACTGTGAACAACTATCCCAAACTGGGTCAGTTCCAACCTTGGGAATCAAAAAATTCTTTTAACAGGTGATTGGATATGTATAGGCTAGTAAAACCTGGGGATATTTTGGCAGCTAAATTTTCTACCATGTGGCTTGGGAAACAGAGAAAGCTGGTCAGTAAATAGAGAAAAATGGTGCCAAATATTTCTTTGGTTCATTGGGATGCTATACGCATACTATTTCCAGTTCACTATCTCTTTATAATAAATTCTCTCAAGTTTTCCCTCCCTCTCCCTCCCTCTCCCCTACTCCTCCTCTCTCTCCCCAATCTCCATCTTAGTGCTGGCTAGGGTTGGTTTCTACTCTTTGCAGACAAGATAATTCGAAATAATACAACCACCCACGTCCTTTTTAACAGTTTTTAAACCACCCTACCAGAGAAAAAAGAGCATGCTAATTATTTTCAACTGGTGAGGAAAGAATATATTTTCTCCCCTACTGTCCTTATTCCATCTTTTCTTTTTTCTTAGCATAACAATTGAAAACTATTTATTATCATAGCATTCATGATCAATTAGCAAATGTAATAAATTTAATTGTAGAATGACATAATTATATGCTTACCTTGTATATTCCTCTTACTCAAAAGAATTCTGAATCTTCCAAAGTGTATTTCAATTAACATTTTTCTCAGCATAATCTTCCAAAGTAAAGTAAGCAGGTTTTGAGGCATTTTGTTGAAAAATTTTCCTCTCAAAAATATTTTCCCATTCCCCATTCTGAAATTAGATAATGGTAACCTTGTAAATCTATTTTTAAAAATCATAGAATTATCCACTTTAAATGGCAGTTTTATGATATGTGAATTAAATATCAATAAACATTAATAAAAACAACAAATAGCTACAGTGTTTGGTTTAAATTAGAACATGATGTAACAAAATTAAATTTGTTGATGATGTAATTCAGAAAAAAATCCCTCACCATGCCCAAATCAGTTCAGTCCAGTTCAGTTCAGTCAGTATGTCTGATTCTTTGTGACCCCATGGTCTGCAGCACACCAGGCCTCCCTGTCCATCACCAACTCCCGGAGCTTGCTCAAACTCATGTCAATCAAGTCGGTGATGCCATCCAACCATCTCATCCTCTGTCGTCCCCTTCTTCTCCTGCCTTCAATCTTTCCCAACATCAGGGTCTTTTCCAGGGAGTCAGTTCTTCACATCAGGTGGCCAAAGTATTGGGGTTTCAGCTTCAGCATCAGTCCTTCCAATGGATATTCAGGACTTATTTCCTTTAGGATGGACTGGTTGGATCTCCTTGCAGTCCAAGGGACTCTCAAGAGTCTTCTCCAATGCCACAGTTCAAAAGCATCAAATCTCCAGCACTCAGATTTCCTTATAGTTAGCTCTCATCTATGCATGACTACTAGAAAAACCAAAGCATTGACTAGACAGACCTTTGTTTGCAAAGCAATGTCTCTGCTTTTTAATATGCTATCTAGGTTGATCATAACTTTTCTTCTAAGGAACAAGTGTCTTTTAATTTCATGGCTCCAGTCACCATCTGCAGTGATTTTGGAGGCCAAGAAAATAAAGTCTGTCACTGTTTCCATTGTTTCCCCATCTATTTGCCATGAAGTGATGGGACCAGATGCCATGACTTTAGCTTTTTGAATGTTGAGTTTTAAGCCAACTTTTTATTCTCCTTTTCATTTTCATCAAGAGGCTCTTTAGTTCTTCTTCGCTTTCTGCCATAAGTGTGGTGTCATCTGCATATCTGAGGTTATTGATATTTCTCCCAGCAATCTTGATTCCAGATTGTGCTTCATCCAGTCCAGCATTCTTATGATGTACCCTGTATATAAGTTAAGTATTTGCAACATTACATAAAGATATATTATTGGCAGTTCATTCTTGTAATTATTGGGAACTTGTGGAGAGAAAATATGATGGAAAAGTATATGTTCTTTTCAATATGGACAGTTGATGAGGGGACGATATAGTGGTGAGAAGGTGGGTAATGGTCAAAGAATAAACTATGTCCTTCTAGGTCCTAAACACTAGAAGGTAGCATTAATGTTTGGCATCTATGGTAAAAGTAATAGGGGATCAGATAGTGGGGTAGGAAGAAGAAAGAGGAAAGAGGAGTATGAAAAAGGACAGAAGTCTTTGGTGGATAGGAAAGTACTTAAGCCAAACTTCCCCCCTCTTATCCCCAGAGTGGATCTAGCCTATTAGTCATCCTAGAACCCTGCATTTTCCATGAAAGTTGATGTCAAAGACAAATCTTAGAAGAAAATTAAATTATTAATGGTCCTTGAAACAAAATGAACTTTTTAATCTCTCTGACAACATGCTTGTTCTCCTTTGCTTGTTAACTGCTGATTACATAGCTTATAGTTCCCTTTGTTCTCTGAGCGGTACATTCACTTTTTGAATTTTTACCATATGACAGAATGGGGTTTCCATATGAGGTGTGATGGTACATCAGTAACCCAGTCAACCACGCATTAAACTTTTCACTAAGTCAGACCCTATTGCAAACAAAAACTCAAGAACACAATAAAAAATTAATTCTTTAGAAATAATATTTACTAATCTTCAAAAAGAGCTTCACTGGTGTCTCAGATGGTAAAGAACCTGCCTGAAATGTAGGAGACTCAGGTTCAGTCCCTGGGTCGGGAAGATTCCCTGGAGGAGGAAATGCAACCCACTCTAGTATTCTTGCCTGGAAAATTCCATGGACAGAAGAGTTAGACAGGCATGAAGTTGCAAAGAGTCAGACATGATTGAGGGATTAACAGCACACATGTGCATAGAGAATTTAGATAACATGCTACTTTCTTATCAAAATATTTTGGGAAAAATTTTCCCTGACCACTGTCTTTACCCATCTGAATAACTGCCTATGAGCCATGATAGGTAAGGGATTTAGCTATTACTCAAAAGGGACCAATTATATTACATAAATTCAACATTTATGGTTGGGTACTAAGATAGGATTGTTTAATAACAGTTAAAGTTTATTGAGCACTTACTGTGTACAAGAGTTTGTAAACATTTTACCCATGTAACTCAAAGTTTTACCACAATCATATGAGATTGGTACTCTTAGTAGCTCCATGTACAGAATGAAGAAACTAAGGTACCAGCCTGGTAGTGGCAGCATAAAATGAAGTATAGAAAGATCTCAAACTTAAAGTAAAATTCAAGAAGGCAAGAGGGTTTGTTAAGTTACTTCCCTCTCAGGAATTTCTCCTTCCATTGTTAAAACCTGGAGGTCATGGGTTTTGTCTCAATGTCAGTTCTGTGTTATGGTATCCTGAATGCCTTATCCAAATCCCCTAGGATCTTCATGATTCTGTATGAATTTTGTGGGTTTAGATCTAGAATCTCTCAGACTAAAATAAAGTGAGTGTTGATGTTTTGTTTTCCTTACCCAAAAACCATGGCAGGGACTTCTGATTTTATCAGATTGAGATGGCAAACCATTTGAGCATTTTGAGTAGAGAACTGTCATGATTTAATTTTTACTTTCACAGATTACTCTGGCTGATGTGTAGAAAACAAGACTGGGATGAGGGTAAGGATTGAAACAACTATTTGAAAGTCATCGAAATAGTTTAAGGGATGGGCTTTCCTCCTGGCTCAGTGGTAAAGAATCTGCCTGCCAATGCAAGAGACCCAGGTTCCACCTCTGGTCTGGGAAGATCCCACAAGCCAAGGAGCAACTAAGCCCATGTGCCTCAGCTACTGAGCCCATGTGGTGCAGCTGGTGAAGCTTGCACACTCCAGGGCTTGTGTCTACCACTGGGGAAGCTGCCACAAGGAGAAGCCAGCACATCATAGCTAGAAGCTGTCCTCCACTTGCCACAACTAGAGCAAAGCCAGCCCAGCAACAAAGACCCAGCATAGCCAAAATTAAATTAGTTAATTAATTAAAAAGAGAGATAGTCCAAGTGAGAAGTAATGATGGTCTAGATTAGGAGATGGTAGAGGAGGTAATGAGATAGATGTTTAAAATATATTAGTCTATAATTTAGAGATTAAGTACCTTAATTTTTTCCCTTCCTCCCACAAAGTTCTCAGGCAAAGACTTAATTCATACCAAGCTATGAATTTTGATAAAAATTTTATATATTCTCCTTTTCAGTTCAGTTGCCCTGTCATGTCTGACTCTTTGTGACCCCATGGACTGCAGCACAAAGGACAGTCCTCCCTGTCCATTACCAACTCCTGGAGTCTACTCAAACTCATGCCCGTTGAATTGGTGATGCCATCCAACCATCGCATCCTCTGTCGTCCCCTTCTCCTCCCGCCCTCAATCTTTCCCAGCATCAGGGTCTTTTCCAATGAGTCAGCTCTTCACATCAGGTGGCCAAAGTATTGGAGTTTCAGCTTCAGCATCAGTCCTTCCAATGAATATTCAGGACTGATTTCCTTTAGGATGGACTGGTTGGATCTCCTTGCAGTCCAAGGGACTCTCAAGAGTCTTCTCCAACACCACAGTTCAAAAGCATCAGTCCTTCAGTCCTCAGCTTTCTTTATAGTCCAACTCTCACATACATACATAACTACTGGAAAAACCATATCCTTGACTAGACGGACCTTTGTTTGCAAAGTAATGTCTCTGCTTTTTAATATGCTGTCTAGGTTGGTCATAACTTTCCTTCCAAGGAGCAAGCGTCTTTTAATTTCATGGCTGCAGTCACCATCTGCAGTGATTTTGGAGCCCCCCAGAAATAGTCTGACACTGTTTCCACTGTTTCTCCGTCTATTTTCCATGAAGTGATGGTACCAGATGCCATGATCTTAGTTTTCTGAATGTTGAGCTTTAAGCCAACTTTCCCCCTCTCATTTTCACTTTCATCAAGAGGCTCTTTAGTTCTTCACTTTCTGCCATAAGGGTGGTGTCATCTGCATATCTGAGATTATTGATATTTCTCCCGACAATCTTGATTCCAGCTTGTGCTTCATCCAGCCCAGCGTTCTCATGATGTACTCTGCATATAAGTTAAATAAGCAGGGTGACAATATACAGCTTTGACATACTCCTTTTCCTATTTGGAACCAGTCTGTTGTTCCATGTCCAGTTCTAACTGTTGCTTCCTGACCTATATACATATTTCTCAGGAGGTAGGTCAGGTGGTCTACTATTCCCATCTCTTTCAAAAATTTCCATAGTTTATTGTGATCCACACAGTCAAAGGCTTTGGCGTAGTCAATAAAGCAGAAATAGATGTTTTTCTGGAACTCTCGTGCTTTTTTGATGACTCAGCGATGTTGGCAATTTGATCTCTGGTTCCTCTGCCTTTTCTAAATCCAGCTTGAACATCTGGAAGTTCACAGTTCATGTATTGTTGAGGCCTGGCTTGGAGTATTTTGAGCAGTCTCCTTTCAGAAGTTGTTTAATTTCAATAAGGGACAAAATGCTATGCCATTTTCTGGTGGCAAATTTTCAGAGATTCATGTTTTTTCAATTTGGGGTGAACAAAAGACACCTAATTGCTGCTTGAGCTGTACCCCAAAAGTATGTATTTTAGAATACTTTATAGTCCGTCCTCATGATAATCTCAGTGGTCATGAAGCAGACATCCTTTAGAAATGCCAATGAGCTATGTGATATTTCACCACTTTGCAAGGAAATTTCTTGGATTAAATATATACTTAGATTAAACAGAGAGTTGCTGTAGCTGTGTTTAAAATAAACTGACTTTTGCTCAATAAATAACACAAGTGTTGTAATGTTGCTGAAGAGAGAGGTACTTAATATCTTTTCAGACTGAGACTTTAACAGGAAATAAAGACACAAAAATTATAATACCAGGTCACTAAAAGCTTCTGGTTCAAGATGGTGGAGTAGAAGAGCAAGTGCTCATCTCCTCCTGCAAGAACACCAAGATCACAATTAGTTGTTGAACAACCACCAACAGAAGGATGCTGGAACCCACCAAACAAATTATATCCTAAATCCAAAGACAAAGAAGAAGCCCCAGTGAATGGGAGGAGGGGCACAATCATGATAAAATCAAATTCCATACCTGCCAGGTGTGACTCACAAGCTAAAGAACAATAATACCAAAGAAGTTCTCCCACTATTGTAAAGGCTCTGAAACCTATATCAAGTTTCCCAACCTGGGGATCTGACAAAGAGACTGGGAATCCCCAGGGAAGCTGACCTTGAAGGCCAGAGAGATTTGATTACAAGACTTCCACTGGACTAGGGGAAATAGAAACTCAGTTTTGAAGGGCACAAACAAAACCTTGCATGCACCAAGTTTCAGAGGAAAGGAGCAGTGACCCCAGTTTTGGTTCAACCAAAACTACCTGCTAGTGTTGGAGGGTCTCCTGTGGAGGCATGAGTCAGCAAGGGCTCACCTTGGGGATGGGGGCACTGGCAGCAGCACTCTGGGAAGGTCCTCTTTGGTATAAACCTTCTTGAAGGTCACCTTTAACCTTACCATAGAACCCAAAGACCCAAGGACTGGGTTGCCTCATTCCAAAAAGCTACTACTGAAACAGTAACCACATTACAGAAAGTTAATCAGCATGAAAAAGCAGAAAGTTATGTCCCAGATGAAAGGAGGAGGTAAAACCCCAGGAAAACAACTAAATGAAGTGGAGATAGGCAACCTCCCAAAAAAAGAATTCAGAATAATGATAGTGAAGATGATTCAGGATCTCAGAAAAAAGAATGGAGGCAAAGATTGAGAAGATGCAAGAAATGTTTACCAAAGTCCTAGAAGAACTAAAGAACAAACAAACAGAAATGAATAATACACTAGAAGGAATCAATAGCAGAATAACTGAGGCTGAAGAACAGATAAATGACCTTGAAGACAGAATGGTGGAAATCACTGCCACAGAACAGAATATAGAGAAAAGAATGAAAAGATATAAAGATAGCCTTAGAGACTGCTGGGACAATATTAAAGACACCAACATTTGCATTATGGGATCCCAAAAGGGAAAGGATCTTTTCCCCAGAGAGAGAAAGGACCTAAGAAAATATTTGAAAAGATAATAGTTGAAAACTTCCCTAGCATGGGAAAGGAAATAATCAGCCAAGTCCAGGAAGCACAGAGAGTCCCAGGCAGGATGAACCCAAGGAGGAACACACCAAGACACATAGTAATCAAAGTGATAAAAATTAAAGACAGAGATGAAATATTAAAAGCAACAAGGGAAAAGTGACAAATAACATACAAGGGAAATCCCATCAGGCTATCAGCTGATTTCTCAACAAAAAACTTTACAAGCCAGAAGGAAATGGCATGATATATTTAAAGTGATGAAAGGGAAGAAGCTACAGCCAAGAATACTTTACCCAGCAAAACTCTCCTTCAGATTTGATGGAGAAATCAAAAGTTTTCCAGACAAGCAAAAGTTAAGAGAATTCAGCACCACCAAACCAGCTTTACAACATATGCTTAAGAAACTCCTCTAGGCAGAAAACAAGAGAAGGAAAAGACCTACCTATAGAAAATAAACCCAAAACAATTAAGAAAATGATAATAAGATCATACATATTGATAGTAAATGGATTAAATGCATCAACCAACACATAGAGTGTCGGTTGAGCAGATAAAAACATATGCAATGTATGCACTTCTACTCATCACATCACTTGGCTTGACCCCCCAAGTTGTATGTAATTATTTTATTTTGTTAGGCTACTCATGTTCCTGTCATGGCTTGCAATTGTAATTATCTTTCATTTTTTGTCTGGTTGCTGATTGTGAAAACTGATAAACATCTTTCACTATGGTAATTATGTAACTATTATTTAATACCATTGTATCATGATTGGTCAATGGAAAAATAATAGAATTCTATATCACAAAAAATACCATTTAGTAGGAAAATCTGTGATCACTTTTTAAAATCCAGAAGCACATCAGAATTATCTTGGAATTTTTTGAAGAATGCAAATGCCCAAGTATTGCTTTTTTTTTTTTTTTTTTTTTTGCCAGAGCTCCAGATATGTTTCTAATGAGCAGTCATGTTTAAAAACAACTGGACTCTATGAGGATCTTTCACTTTTATCTAGCTTGTTTCACTTTTTCTATTTCATATTCAGTGCTCCCATTTCATTTAGTTTATGGTTTCCAATTTCTCCATCTCTCTTTTTTTTTTGATGTTCTTTCTCAAGCCTTATCAAGTGTAGTAGTAAAGCTCTTGTATACATATACATAAATAATATGTATAATATATATTTTAGAAAACTTATGAATTTTTGTCTAACTAAAAAATTTATGACATTTTGATTCTACTTGTTTGACTTAGTATAAATAGAATTCTAGATTTCTAATTTTAAAAAGTAGATATGTAACAAACATCAGAGGTTTACTGTATAGCACAGGGGACTATAGTCAGTCTCTTGTAATAACCTATAACAGAAAATGGTTTCAAAAATAATACATGTGCATATGTAACTGAATCACACAAAAAAGAAGTCTACTTTTTGAAACTTAGTAATGTTTATCTTTTTGTCAGTTTTTCTAAATGTCCTATTCATCTAATAACAATGTATGAGATACAAATTTCAAATATATTTGTGTAGGATATAAGATTAATGTAAATTAATATAAATAAAACTCTATTATATTTAAATTATTAATGACATCATTCAAGATGCTCCTATTGTTATTTTTTCTGCCCTAGATAAAATATTCTCAGAGAAATGTTATTATGTCTCAATATGATTGTATATATATATTTTCCTTTATATTTCTTCTGATTTTTGCTTTATGTATCTTTATTTCTTTGTGGTTAAGTGTCTAATGGGTTATGATGTCTATCTTCTTTGTGAATTGTTTTATCATTAAAGATATTCATCTTTATTTCATTTTAAAATAAATAAATACATTTAAAAAATCACAACACCATAGAATATTAAAAAAAAATACAACATATTAAAAATGCTTTAAAGTCAGTCTTTTCTAGATGTATAAAGCACAAATTTTCTATGTAAAGTACACTTAAAGTTAATCATATTTCTCAATAGCTAAATTAAATTTCTTTAACTGGATTTATAGGTGGAAAAAAGAAAACTTTCCCCAAAATCATTCAACAGAAAACATTGCTGAAACCACTCATTTTATTTTTGTGTTATTGTTTGTTGGTTCCAAATGTCCTTCAAAATAGAAACCTTTATCTTATTATGTCTTGCACTAAATTTAGAATGCTGTATTTAACATATCTAACAAAGGTCCGTCTAGTCAAGGCTATGGTTTTTCCAGTTATCATGTATGAATGTGAGAGTTGGACTATAAAGAAAGCTGAGCACAGAATTGATGCTTTTGAACTGTGGTGTTGGAGAAGACTCTTGAGAGTCCTTTGGACTGCAAGGAGATCCAACCAGTCCATCCTAAAGGAGATCAGTCCTGGGTGTTCATTGGTAGGACTGATGTTGAAGCTGAAACTCCAATACTTCGGCCACCTGATGCAAAGAGCTGACTCATTTGAAAAGACCATGATGCTGGGAAAGAATGAGAGCAGGAGGAGAAGGGGATGACAGAGGATGGGATGGTTGGATGACATCACTGACTTAATGGACGTGGGTTTGGGTGGACTCCAGGAGTTGGTGATGGTCAGGGAGGCCTGGCGTGCTGCAGTTCATGGGGTCACAGAGTCAGACATGACTGAGCGACTGAACTGACTGACTGACTGAAGATATAGTACTTTACAAAATATACTCACACATGTACTATATTTATCTAGTTGATTTCTACAACAACCTTTTAGAGTAAGTGTTATTAATATCCCCATTCTGCAGCTGAGGAAATTTAAGGCTTAAAAATGTTAAATGATATACCTAAGATAACATAATTAATTGATGGCTCTTATCTAATTCTTTAGATTCCATAGTGTGTGCATCTTTGCATTTTTCTCCTCCCAACCTACAATACTGACTCAACTTTGAATCATTTTCCTTTACCTTGAAACAGTGACTTTTCTATCAATACAGGTTTTTTCAAGAAAATACATACTGCACTTGCCAAGGGTGAAAAGATAATCAAATGCTTTGTAGGAGCCTGACAGAGAAAGGGACAAACTTGTCTGTGTATGTCATTTGTCCCTCTTTCTCCCCCTTTTCCACTTCCATCTACAAATCCTATTCCATATTTCTGTTCTGAGTATATTTCCATTGTTCTGCTTGAAAGTCCTTTAAATTCTAACATCTGGTTCATCTCATGGTTGACCTCTACTGAAATTCTTCCCCTTGAGAACAGTTCAGATTTTCCTAGTTCTTTGTAAATTAAGTAATTTTGGATTATATACTAGACATTGTGGATATTATGTTATAGAGATATGGGTTCCATTTTATTTCTCTGAAGAATGTTGACCATTCTTTTTAGCACATAGTCAATTTATCTTTGCAAACTTCTCTCACCTGCGGTGGGTGGCAACTCACATATCTTTCTTTTAAAAGGCTGAAGACACTCTAAAACAAAGAACCAAATGTATCATTATTAGGCTGCTATGTAAGAAAGTAAAGGTCATGTAATCCCTGCCTAGAGCAAAAAAAGAACATCCCTAAAATGTACAGAGTTCATTTGAATATAATATCTGCTGTTGCTGTTGTTTAGTCACTCAGTTGTGTATGACTCTTTGTGACCACATGGACTGCACTAGGCCTCCCTGTCCTTTAGCATCTCCTGGAGCCTGCTCAAACTCCTATTTACTGAGTTGGTGATGCCATCCAATCATCTCGTCCTCTGTCGTCCCCTTCTCCTTCTGCCTTCAGTCTTTCCCAGCATCAGGATCTTTTCCAATGAGTCAGTTCTTCACATCAGGTGGCCAAAATATTGGAACTTCAGCTTCAGCATCCATACATGACTACTGAAAAAACCATACCTTTGACCATATGGACCTTTGCTGGCAAAGTAATGTCTCTGTTTTTTAATATGTTGTCTAGGTTTGTCATAGCTTTTCTTCCAAAGAGCAAACATCTTTTAATTTCATGGGGGTAGTCACCACCTGCAGTGATTTTGGAGCCCAAGAAAAGAAAGGCTGTCCCACTGAAAAAAAAAATAAATAAATAAAGGGAAAAAAAAAAAGAAAGGCTGTCACTGTTTCCACTGTTTCCCCATCTACTTGCCATGAAGTGGTGGGACCAGATGCCATGATCTTCATTTTGTGAATGCTGAGTTTTAAGCCAGCTTTTTGACTCTCCTCTTTCTACTCTCCTAATATCTGCTGAGGAGTCTGTAGTAGATTTATATTGCTTTGCATTTAGTTTAAATCCTATTATCTAAGATTTCTATAAAGGCAATCAATATTGAAGAAAATGGCTTAAAAAAGAAAATGAATGTACAACACTGATTTTCTAGAAAACTCAACCTTAATTTTCCTAATTTTGCAATTTTAAAAAATAATTTCAAAAACTTGCAAACAGTCCCATCAGAAATATCTGCCTTCTGTTTGTTGTTGCAGTATGTATGTCTAGGCTAAAAAGCTGAAATCCCTGGGGTAACAAAGAGTCAGACACGACTGAGTGACTGAACAACAAAACTCAGCATAATATCACTTACCTCATAAGGTTATGAGGTTTAATGAGGTAATTTTATAAAATAACAACATAATACGTAATGTACAGTGGTCATTTAATAACTATTAACCTCATTTCCCTGCTCTCTTTCTCAAGAAAGAAAAGATTAAGACACCTGAATGCCTCTTTCCAAACTCACAGGTAAAGAATTTTGGTTCTGTTATCCAGTTTCATATTCCTGCCACCTGCACAAAGACAAGAGTATCCAAGTACATGGCAACAGCTTAATATAGAACTAAAGACTCCAGCCTTAGTGATAATGAAAATGATGATGATCATCATCACAGTTGAGGTATGTTATTAAGGTCTCACATTTTAAAACTGTCTTTAGATATTCTGGTATGTCAATCTCTTAGCACAATGCCTGATGCATGCTAACTGCTATTCAAATAATAGTTTGCTGTACTTACTTAGTGCCCACTAAAGAGCCTCTTCATACATGTCATGAAAAGAAAACAAAATCTACCTTTAAACAATTAGCTAGAAACACTAAATATTTATCCATTTGATGAGAAAGATTACATTTTTAAGGGACCATTGTCTATTTACTAGTGGAGGAGCAGCACTGCTCAGTGGCCTGAATAAGAACTGCATCTCCAATTACAGGGGTGGACAGCGAACTTACAACTAGATTGCCCAGCTTTTGCGAAGCAAATCAGTTCAGTAAAGCTTCTGGATAGTGTTCAGTCCTTAACGCAATGAGATAAGTACGCTATCCTTCCCAAACTTCACTGCTTGCTGCTAGGAGACAGCCATCTGAGCAGTGCAGGAGAGGGGTAGGAATTAAAGAGGAGGAGGAGGAGTGCTGAAGTAGAGAAGATTCCACACCACAGAGTCTCTCCTAGGGAGAGTCCTGAGTTTGGAAGCTGCTAGGGAAGGAGGGCAGGGTCTTAAGAGCTTGATTGGACAACAAAAGATGTAAGCAAGGGTATACATGGAGCAAGAACGGGGGAAAGGGGCTGAGCCAGTAGGATGGCAGAAAGCCCACACTTCCTCAAAACCTCAGAGAATTCTACAACCTACAAACACCTGGAATAAATTGGTTTCTTGCAGAAAACAGTGAAGGGAGAAGGACCAGGAGACCCCAGCTAACATCTGATTTGCTACTGAAAGCCTCATCTCACCCTCCTGACCTCAAAGGAGCACTCCTGACTTTTGAAGGGGTGGTGACAATGAACAAGAGACAAGGAATTTCATCAGTCTCTCTAAATAGACTCCAGCTTAACCTCTTTACCTCTATCTTATAACTATGTGGTCTAAGGGCAGGCCCTCAAATTCTAGACATCTGACTGCCCTGTGACATAGAAGCAAAGTTGGTGTGAGAAGTATCTTCCCATCTTGGGGAGAAATTAATTGAAGTATCATTATGTCACTTGCCAAAACAACACTTTGAATTAGCATTGGTGCCATCTGAATTTCTGCCAAGGAAAAATATCTAATCAAGGTGATAGAACAAAGTGCTTTCACCTGCTATGATGCTGCTAAACTTAATCAAAAAGCATATGTGAAGTACTAAATTACAGGAGTTGCTGTGCCCATAGACAGAACTATGTGCTCCTGGTCCCACCTTCAGCAGTTTACAGTATAGAGAAGTGGCCAGGATGGAGGGTGAGACATGAAGGGAGCTGTTAGGTAGTTAGAATAGGAAAAAGGAGTCCAAAATGGTGGTAGCTAAAAGACTCTGAGCTGTAACACTGGTCCACAATTTCATATCTTTGCTGCAGTGAGACAGAACCAAGGAAATTACACACTCTCCGGATGTATCTGGTGCCAAGACTCTGATGTAACCTGGCTGAAGCAACCTTGGTTTGGCTCCTTTGGTGAGGCAGAGACCAAGCACAGCAGAAGCCCAATTTGGCAAAAGTTGGCTGTGAAAGCTGAACACAGAGGAAGCCCAGTGCAGTGGAAGTGACACGAAGCCCAGGGTGCTGGAAACCGGGACAGCAAACACACTCAGCAGGAAGCTCACACGGCCCAGTCTCAGATTCTAGGAAGTCCTTGCCCCTAAGTCTGCAAGGACATGTGATGAACAAAATCTTAATTCCTTTACAATTTCCTTACAATCCTTTACAATTCTTGAAATGTATGGTTATTTTTGTGAACTGGGTGATTTCATATGCTAATCAGTGGGCGGATCATTCCAACTATTGGGGAGCCACCTATTCCTTGGTCTTTTGATAGTGCCTTGGAACTGTCTTGTGTCATTTAGCTTGCAGGTTGAGAATCAAGGTTTACCTGAATTTGCCATTTTGGGCTCATTTGATTGTAATCAGTTTGTGTTATGCCCTTGGGCTATGTCATTCCTTCAAAGTTGTGCCCTGTCCTCTTCCCTCCTGCTTCATGCTCTTTTCATGAGTCCCATCCGGGACCACAATGTTGCCTCTACAATCTTCTGGCAGGACAACCAGAAAATACCTGTACGTTGGGAGGGAGATACTGTACAATATACAATCCTTGTAGAGATTCAGGCCTTCGTCTTCCATGTTTCCTACATGTGCAACAACAGCACCGCTCAGTGGATGCACTAGGGCAGGTGACAGGCACACAAGGCCTGCTAGAAGTCCATCTGTTGGTGGCATCCCTTCAAGGGCAATTGGGCTACCAGGGACAACGTTTGCCACTTTGGAGTTAGCCCTGCAGGCCATTTGGGCCCAAACCCTTACCACCCTTCTCCTAAAGCTGCAAACATACCCCCAGATCCAATCTGTTGCCTCATCATTTTTTTCTTAAGCCCCTTATTAACTCCTGCAACCACAACCATGCCCCCTCTATAGGCAACATCACTCTACCCAGCCTAATACTAAGTACTCTTAACTCCCCTAACAGGACCAGATAACCCTCTCCTTTGTCATTACTTCTATTACTACCTAGAATGGGTCTATGACAATGGAATATTTACCATTGGAGACACCCTAAACTGCTCTTATGGAGGACTAGGGGAGGAAATCAGTGACTTATATTACCTCAGAGCAATAAGTTCAATTCAGTTCAGTCACTCATTCGTGTCCTACTCTTTGCAACCCTATGGACTGCAGCATGTCAGGCCTTCCTGTCCATCACCAACTCCTGGAGTTTACTCAAACTCATGCCCATTGAGTGGGTGATGCCATCAAACCATCTCATCCTCTGTCGTCCCCTTATCCTCCCGCCCTCAATCTTTCCCAGCATCAGGGTCTTTTCCAATGAGTCAGCTCTTCCCATCAGGTGGCCAAAGTATTGGAGTTTCAGCTTCAACATCAATCCTTCCAATGAATATTCAGGACTGATTTCTTTTAGGATGGACTGGTTGGATCTCCTTGCAGTGCAAGGGACTCTCAAGAGTCTTCTCCAACAGCACAGTTCAAAAGCATCAGTCCTTCAGTGCTCAGCTTTCTTTATAGTCCAACTCTCACATCCATACATGATAACTGGAAAAACCATATCCTTGACTAGATGGACCTTTGTTTGCAAAGTAATGTCTCTGCTTTTTAATATGTTGTCTAGGTTGGTCATAACTTTTCTTCCAAAGAGTAAGTGTCTTTTAATTTCATGGCTGCAGTCACCATCTGCAGTGATTTTGGAGCCCCAAAAAATAAAGTCAGAGCAATAAGAGGATAAGGCTTATGGCTGTTTCTCCAGGTTCTCAGTCTCAGGGCACAGGTTTGGATTGCTTTATGTCATGGTATCTATTCCCATCCATAGTGGGCAAACCAGCAATGAGTTAAGATTACAGCCCCTTAATCCTACCTAGCACAAGTCATGCTGGAGAACTTGGGGATGCCTAACTCCAGTCTGGGGATGCCTAACTCCAGTCTGGGGATCCCAGGAGATCAACCTGCCTTGACCTGCCTAGGGATCTGGTCCCTGGGAGTTTGTCATGCCTCAACCTACTCTGGGATCTGCTAGTCCAGGGATCTCAGGAGGTCAACATGCCTCGACCTGCCCAGGGACCCAATTCTCTGGAAGGCTATATGCCTCAACCCAGGATTCGATCTTTTGGAGGTTGTCACACCTCAGACTGCCTGGGGATCTGCACCTTGACCCAGGGACACCCAGTTCTCAGGTTGCAACAGTACTGGGTAGGGTAAACTTCAGGAAGGCTCAGCCCTAAGTAGGTCCACCCTTAGAAATAGTGGGGCCTACTAGTTTTGTTTTTTTCTCTCTGCTGTCACTGTCTTTCAGATGGGAAATAACCAATCCACTTCCCAACAGATGCCCTTGAGATGCATCCTTGATAACAGGAAGATGTTTGATCCCCTAACTCTAAGGAGAAGTTGCTTAAGATGCTTTTGTGCCACTGCATGGCCACAGTATCCTCTGGGGGACAAGGAACACTGGCTTGAAGATGGGAATTTAAATTACAATACCATCCTGCAGCTAGACATATTCTGTAAAAAGCAAGGGAAGTGGACAGACTCCCTGTGTGCAAATTTTCTTCTGACTAAGAGATATGAAGGAACTTTGTCTTAAGTATGGGATTATTGTATGCCTTAAAAGTGAGCCTACGAGGCAAATGGTGTTAGGCACAAACAACCAAGAGAAGGAACCCTGATGTGAAGGCTCATCACATGTGAAGGCTCACCTCCCATGGCTCCTGAGTTGCCCAGTGTGCCTTCCTCATATCCAAATGTGCCCCCATATCCAGGAGCACCCTCTCCACTAAAACCAACATGAGTATGTCTCTTAGTTGAAACTGGAGGAGAATTTGGACTAACCCAGGCCCATAAGCTCTTCTCCCTCTGAGAACTAAGACAGATCAAACAAAACCTGGGAAGCTATACACATGACCCAGGTAGCTATGCAGATACTTCCCAACACATTACCATGGCCTTTGACTTGACGTGGAAGGACATCATGGTCATATTTAGTCAAACTTTATTTAAGCCTGAGTCTTAGAAGTGTCCTAGGAGATCTGAAGATTGCCCTTGGTATTTAATGCTTCTGGACAGTCAATCTGCCGCAGATCGGGTGCCTTTTGAGGGTAAGCCTGCAAGGCTATGGCAGGATCCAAGAAACGGTGAAGAAACTGCAGTGATTAGTGGCCAGTCAGGCTTGCAGCCTGGTATCAGGCTGCTACTCACTGTGAGCACAGACTGTCTGAGTGCTGGTGCCTCTCCTACCTTGCCTCTGGAACCTACGTGATTCATCTCCCTGTGCCCCTACCAGTTCTTGCTGTTTCAGTAGATCTCCTTCTCCACACCTTGAACTAATTAATGAGGGGTGTGGTGGCTCCCAGGTCAGTGCCCCTCAAGACTCTCCCCACAACTGTTCTGTACCTCTGCTCAACTGCCACAAGAGTTTTCTCTTCCTTCACCGTCACTCTCTGTCCTCCTCCTTCCCACAACTCTCCTTCTGACCCATCCTTCTTGATCATATTTTCGCACTCCGACCTTCCAGCTGCATTTTGTTTTGTACTCCTTTCCCCTCATTTCTCTTTGAGTTCATTTCAACCTTCATTTGTTGCACATTCAGTTCTGGGCTATGTGTGTGGATCCCATTTCAGAGTATCTGATGTTTGCAGGGCGTGGAGCAGGGTGGTGGTGGCATGGGATCAGGGGTCATAACCATGAAACTCGGTGATTACAGGAAATTCTTAATGGAATTCAGAAACATGGTGTGAACTGGGATCTAAAGATATGAGAAAGACTATGGTCTTCTTTTTAACTTTCTAAACTCTAAATATCTGACTTGAAATTTGCTAATTTCTCACTCATTAAAGGATAAAGGTCAATTTATAGATACATATATAAATCATGTATATATATATATATAATACATAAAGGAAAAATCAAATGCAAATGTATGTTATAAAAGTATACAGAAAAACATATAAAATGTATGTTATAATGTGTAAGAAAAGGATACATTTAATATATAAATTCAGGTTTATTACTTTCTAGTGGCTGGAGAAAATCTGTTACAGAAAGAAAAGGATCCATGTGTCAAGGAGCGTCAAGGAGCTGAAGGGCATCAGTGCATCTTTCTGCCTGAATCCCACCTGATCCTGACTGAGGAAAATCTTACTCTCACTCCCCTTGTCTGTAATCCTGGAGGACTCCTCCCCCAATTCCTGTTGATGTTTGTTTTTGTTACATTATTTCCTTTTTATTTTTTAAAATTCCTTTGGTTACAGTTTCCATTTTTGACTCAAAATACTTAATTCAAACTGTGTTTCAGATATGTAGACTATGAGGTAGGTTTTTAAGTCACACCCACCCATTTTATTTCTCTTGAATACTTTCCAATGATACATAAAGAGACATCTTCATCTTTTAAATATATCATCTATTCATATTTTTGGATATTTATGTCTGGACTTTCCAAATTTGTGTCTTCTGGCTTTCCAAAGCACAATCCTTTTTCAAACTATTTTTAATTCTAAAAATAACATACATATCTGTTCCAAAAAATTCATTAAAAGGCACACATGTAAAAAAAAAAAAAGGCACACATGTACTTTAGGAAGGAAGTGGAAAAACGTTCATTTTCTGCATTGTTTGAAATATCAAATGAAACAAGCTGAAGAGCCATCATTTGACGATATTATTATTTGAGGATATATATTATTTGAATTTATATAATATGTGAGGATATATATTATTTGAGGTTAAATAGACTGCTGCTGCTGCTGCTAAGTCGCTTCAGTAGTGTCCGACTCTGTGCGACCCCATAGACGGCAGCCCACCAGGCTCTGCCGCCCCTGGGATTCTCCAGGCAAGAACACTGGACTATGATATTCATAATTAAATTACTACTCAACAATTTCTAAATAATGAAGTTCATTTATAAACATTAACCAAAAATCTGTTCTACAGTGTATAAAAAACAGTTATTATATAATTTCATTCATGAAAAATGTATACATAATAGAAAAACCAAATGCAAACGTATGCTATAAAAGTATACAGAAAAAATATCTGCAAGAATACACATGCCACACTGCTCATGATGTAGTTATGAATTACCTGATTAATGAAACATTTAAAAGTTAAAGTGTTCAAAGTCACATATAGTAAACATTTTAAACTGTGGAAAAATGTAATCTGAAAAGAAAGCATTCTTCAACACCTTTACTCCTAATTCAGTAGAGGTAACTTGATAGAAACATATATGTAATACATATAATTGCAAATTGGAGACTTTTTCCTTAGCTACACCATTCTGCAGTATTTGTAGATCAGCGCATTTAGATCTGCCCCTATGCTTTTCAATGGTAAGTTTCATTGGCTCAGTATTTTATTTAACTAGTCCCCTACTGGTGGATATTCAGATTGTTACTGTTTTTAATAAAGAGGAGAATTTAGAAACAATGTTCCAACAAATATCCATAAACAAATACCTTTTTTCCCTTTTCTCCCATAACACCAGGAAAAACTCCTAGAGTCAAAGGATAAACATTTTTTTTTAAGATTTATTTATTTATTTATTTTTTAATTAGTTGGAGGCTAATTACTTCACAACATTTCAGTGGGTTTTGTCATACATTGATATGAATCAGCCATATTCACATATGGCTGATTTGCAGAGTTACACATATTCCCCATCCCGATCCCCCCTCCCACCTCCCTCTCCATCCGATTCCTCTGGGTCTTCCCAGTGCACCAGGCCGGAGCACTTGTCTCATGCATCCCACCTGGGCTGGTGATCTGTTTCACCATAGATAATATACATGTTTCAATGCTGTTCTCTTGAAACATCCCACCCTCGCCTTCTCCCACAGAGTTCAAAAGTCTGTTCTGTACTTCTGTGTCTCTTTTTCTGTTTTGCATATAGGGTTATCGTTACCATCTTTCTAAATTCCATATATATGTGTTAGTATGCTGTAATGTTCTTTATCTTTCTGGCTTACTTCACTCTGTATAATGGGCTCCAGTTTCATCCATTTCATTAGAACTGATTCAAATGAATTCTTTTTAACAGCTGAGTAATATTCCATGGTGTATATGTACCACAGCTTCCTTATCCATTCATCTGCTGATGGGCATCTAGGTTGCTTCCATGTCCTGGCTATTGTAAACAGTGCTGCGATGAACATTGGGGTGCACGTGTCTCTTTCAGATCTGGTTTCCTCAGTGTGTATGCCCAGAAGTGGGATTGCTGGGTCATATGGCAGTTCTACTTCCAGTTTTTTAAGAAACCTCCACACTGTTCTCCATAGCGGTTGTACTAGTTTGCATTCCCACCAACAGTGTAAGAGGGTTCCCTTTTCTCCACACCCTCTCCAGCATTTATTGCTTGTAGGCTTTGGATAGCAGCCATCCTGACTGGAGTGTAAATTGTACCTCATTGTGGTTTTGATTTGCATTTCTCTAATAATGAGTGATGTTGAGCAAGGGATAAACATTTAAAACTTGGATTTGATTTGGCAAGTTAGACAGATTTGGCCAAATTTTTCTCAGAATGGTGAGGTATTGCATGTTGTCTCTAACAGGGTGTGAATGTTTCCCACACTCTCAACCAGACTGTTCAACTTCATCAGTCTGATACATAAGATGACATCGTGTGTTGTTTTAATTTGCATTTTAAAAATTATGAGTGAAACTGATCATATTTTTCCTATGCTGTTTGTATTTTTGTTTCAGTGAACCACTTGCTATTATCTTTTGCACCCCCCCTTTTTCCCCAACATATTTGTTTAGCAGTGATTTGAAGCACTCTTTGTATAATAAGGAAATTAACTCTTTATTATGAATCAAAATTAGAATCCTGCAATGATTCATAATTAGAGTAAATAGTTTTGTGTGTGTGTTCCAGATTTTTTATTAACTATATTCTTATTTTGGTAAAATATTTATAGCATATCATTTGCCATGTTCCCCATTTTTAAGTGTATGATTCAGTGGAATTAATTACATTCACAATATTATGCAACCATCACCACTATTTATTTCCAAATATTTCATTTCCCAAAGCAGAAATCTTTACCCGTTGAACAATAATTCCCTACTTCCTCCTTCTCCAGACCCCTGGTAACCTCATGGCAACCTGATCCAACCTGGTAAGATCATGGCATCCAGTTCCATCACTTCATTGCAAATAGATGGGGAAACAATGGAAACAGTGACAGACTTTATTTTCTTGGGCTCCAAAATCACTGCAGATGGTGACTGCAGCCATGAAATTAAAAGATGCTTGCTCCTTGGAAGAAAAGCAATGACAAAACTAGATGACAAAGTAGAGACATTACTTTGCCAACAAAGGTCCATCTAATCAAAGTTATGGTTTTTCCAGTAGTCATGTATGGATGTGAGAGTTGGACTATAAAAGAAGCTGAGCACTGAAGAATCAATGCTTTTGAGCTGTGGTTTTGGAGAAGACTCTTGAGAGTCCCTTGGACTGCAAGGAGATCCAACCAGTCAATCCTAAAGGAGATCAGTCCTGGATGTTCATTGGAGGGACTGACGTTGAAGCTGAAACTCCAATACTTTGGCCACCTGATGCGAAGAGCTGGGTCAATTGATAAAACCATGATGCTGGGAAAGATTGGGGGCAGGAGGAGAAGGGGACGACAGAGGATGAGATGGATGGATGGCATCACCGACTCGATGGACATGGGTTTGGGTGGACTCCGGGAGTTGCTGATGGACAGGGAGGGAGGCCTGGTGTGCTGCAGTTCATGGGGTCGCAAAGAGTCAGACACGACTGAGCGACTGAACTGATATACAGTATGTGTGTGTGAGTGTATATGTATACATATGTATATATACATATACACTCACACACACGTAACCATTTTTGCTTTAAGCAGACTGCTCCTCACCCTACTTAATAAGGCTTATATCTCCTATCTGTAATCCCACAGCAAACATGGAGAAGTGCACAGCAGCAGCAACAGAACGAAACGAAAGGAAAAGAAGTGTCCCACACTTTGACTACTGTGAACAATTCTGTGGTGGACATTGTCAGGTAAGTACCTGGCTCAGTGCCTGCTTTCAGTCCTCTTGGTTGTGTACCTACAAAAGGAATTGCTGTGTCTTATAGTAATTCTTTTAGCTTTTTGAGGAAGTGCCAAACTGATTTCAGCTACATTATTTTGTATTTCTGCAAGCAATGTTTGGGATTCCAATTTTCCCACATTGTTGTTTGCTGTTTTCTTTTTCTGAATATAATATGTATGATGTGGCATTTCATTGGGGTTTTTTGATTTGCATTTCTCTGTTGACTAATGATGTTGAGCACTTTTTCATGTGCCTGTTGTCTATTTGTATGTTTTCTGTGGAGAAATGTCTTTTGAAATTCTTTATACATTTTTTTAGTTTTTTTAAAATGTTTTTGAGCTGTGAAAGTGAAAGTGAAGTCACTCAGTTGTGTCCAACTCTTTGTGACCCCGTGGACTCTAGTCCCCCAGGCTCCGGCATTCATGGGATTTCCCAGGCAAGAATACTGGAGTGGGTCACCATTTCCTTCTCCAGGAGATCTTCCCAACCCAGGGATCTGTTGAGTTGTAGGAGTTCTTTATTTATTCTGGATATTAAACCCTTATTCCATATATAAGCATCAAATATTTTTCATTCTCTTTTCATTTTCTTGATAGCATCTTTTGATGAACAAAGGTTTTCATTTTAATCAAGTCCAGTTTATCTTTTAATTCTTTTGTTCTCTGTGCTTTTGATGTCATATTTTTAAAAACTGCCAGATTCAAGGTTATGTAGATTTGCCTCTACATTTTCTTCTAATAGTTTCACAGTTTTAGTTCTTAAATTTAGATTTTAATACATTTTCTATAGTTTTTTTCTTTCTTTCATTGAATGATCTTGGAATCTTTGTTGAAAATTGATCGATTATTAATGTATGGGTTATTGCTGGGATTTCAGTTCTATTTTACTGTTCTAAAGCCTAGCTGTATGCTGGTATCATAATATTTTGATTACTATAGCTTTGTAGCAAGTTTTGAAATCAGGAAAAAGATGAGTCTTCCAAATTTGTTCTTCTATTTCAAGATTATTTTGGCTATTCTGGGCCACCTAAAGTTCTATACGATTTTTAGGATGAGTTTTTCCATTTCTGAAAAAATACTGTTAGGATTTTCATAGTGATTGCATTGAAACTGTTTGTCACTTTGGATAGTATTGTCATCTTAGCAATATTGTCTTGCAGTCAGTGAACATAAGATGTCTTCCCAGTTACTTAGGTCTTCTTTAATTTTTTTTCAGCAATGTTCTTCAGTTTTCAGTGTACAAGTCTTGCACTTCATTGATTAAATTTATTCCTAGGTATTTTATTCTTCTGATGCTATTGTAAGTGTAATTATTTTTGAAATTTCTTTTATTCTGACTCCAGAACAAACACTCATTTGTTGCTAATGCTTAGAACTGTAAATCATTTTGTGAGTAGTTGTATATCCTGAGACTTTGCTAAATCTGTTTATTAGCTCAATTGGTGTATTTATGCATTCCCTAAGTTTTCCTAGATGTAATATCATGATTTCTATGAATAGCTTTACTTATTTCTTTTTTATTTGAATGCCTTTTATTTCTTTTTCTTGCCTAATTTCTCTTGCTCTGTATCTGTTCATAACATATATTTATACATCAAAATATTTGTTTTTTGCACTACATATGTACTCTTTTTTATGAAAAAATTTATAACAGACTACTATTTTGCTATCTGCTTTCATGACACACAGTCAAAGGTTTTAGCATAGTTGATGAACAGAGGTGGATGTTTTTCTGGAATTCCCTTGCTTTTCCTATTATCCAGCTAATGTTGTCAATTTGATCTCTAGTTCCTCTTCATTTTCTACACCTAGCTTGGACACCTGGAAGTTCTTGGTTCGCATAATGCTGAAGTTTGGGTGCAAGATTTTAAGCTTGGGAGATGAGTGCAATTGTCTGATGGTTAGCACATTCTTGAGTACTACCCTTCTTGGGAATTGGGTTCAGGATTGACCTTTTCCAGTCCTGTGGCCACTGCTGGGTCTCCCAGATTTGCTGACATATTGAATGTAACACCTTGACGGCATCATCCTTTAGGGTTTTGAATAGCTCTACTGGAATTCCATTGCATCCACTAGCTCTATTAGCAACAGGGCTTCCTAAGGCCCACTTGATTTCACACTCCAGAATGTCTGGTTCTGGGTGGCTGGCCACACCATAGTAATTTGGTACATTAAGATATTTTTTGTACAGTTCTTCCATGTATTCTTTCCATCTTTTCTTAATCTCTTCAGCACGTACTAGTTCACTACTGTTTCTGTCCTTTAATGTGCCCATCTTTGGGTGAAATATTCCCTTGATATTTCCAGTTTCCCTGAAGAGATCTCTAGTCTTTCCCTTTCTGTTACTTTCTTCTCATTTTATGCACTGTTCACTGAAGAAGGCCTTCTTGTCTCTCCATGTTATTATTCGGATATACCTTTCCCTTTACCCCTTGCTTTTTGCTTCTCTTCTTTCCTCAGCTACTTGTAAAGCCTCCTCAGGCAACCACTTTGCCTTCTCATTTTTCTTTTTCTTTGGGATGGTTTTGTTCACTGCCCTGTACAATATTACTGACCTCGGTCCATAGTTCTTCAAGCACACTGTTAACTAGATCTAATCCCTTGAGTCTATTCATTACCTCCACTGCATATTCATTGGGGATTTGATATAAATCGTGCCTGGCTGGCCTAGTGGTTTCCCCCATTTTCTTTAGTTTAAGCCTGGATTTTGCAATGAGAAGCTGATGATCTGAACCATAGTCAGCTCCAGGTCTTTTTTTTTTTTTTTTTTGCTGCCTATATACAGCTCCTCCATCTTTGGCTACAAAGAATGTAATCAATTTGATTTTGGTGTTGACCATTTGGTGATGTCCATGTATAAAGTCATCTCTTTTGCTGTTGAAAAAGGGTATTTGCTATGACCAGCGCTTTCTGTGGGAAGAATTCAGTCAGCCTTTGCTTCATTTTGTTCTCCAAGGCCAGACTTGCCTGTTATTCTAGATATCTCTTGACTTCCTACTTTTGTGTTCCAGTTCCCAATGATGAATAGAACATCTTTTTTGGGTGTTAGTTTTTCTAGGTGAGGTCTTCCAGGTCTTCACAGATCTGTGGAGAAACTCCAAAGAAACTTCCGTTTCTTTGGCTTCAGTGGTAGGGGCATATACTTGAATTACTGTGATGTTGAATGGCTTACCTTGGAAACGAACCAAGACCATTCTGTTATCCTTGAGGTTACACCCAAGTACTGCATTTCTGACTCTTTTGTTGATTATGAGGGCTACTCCATTTCTTCTATGGGATTCTTGCCCACAGTAATAGATATAACGGTCAACTGAATTAAATTTTCCCATTCTTGTCCATTTTAGTTCACTGATTCCTAAGATGTCAATGTTTATTCTTACCATCTCCTGCTTGACTACATCCAATTTAACTTCATTCATGGACCTAACATTCCAGATTCCTATGCAATACTGTTCTTTGTGGCATCGGATTTTACTTTCATCACCAGAGACATCCATAACTGAGCATCATTTCTACTTTGGTCCAGTCGCTTCATTCTTCCTGGGGCTATTAGTAGTTGTTCTCTGCTCTTCCCCAGTAACATATTGGACAATTTCTGACCTGGGGGACTTATCTTTCAGTGTCATATCTTTTTGTCCTTTTGTACGGTTCATGAAGTTCTCATGGCAAGTGTACTGGGGTGGTTTGCCATTCCCTCCTTCAGTGGATCATGTGCCTGCAGCCATGAAATCAGAAGATGATTCCTTCTTGGCAGGAAAGCTATAACAAACTTAGATAGTGTGTTGAAAAGCAGAGACACTACTCTGCCTAAAAAGGTCCATATAGTCAAGTCTATGATCTTCCCAATGGCCACATACTTTTGGGAGTGTTGGACCATAAAGAAGGCAGAACACCAAAGAATTGACGCTTCTGAACTGTGGTGCTGGAGAAGACTCCTGAAAATCCCTTGGAACAGCAAGGAGATAAAACCAGTCAATCTTAAGGGAAATCAACCCTGAATACTTATTGGAAGGGCTGATGCTGAAGCTGAAGCTCCAGTATTTTGGTCATGTTATATGAAGAGCCAATTCATTGGAAAAGTCTGTGATGCTGGGAAAGATTGAGGGCAGAAGGAGAAGGGGGTGTCAGAGCATGAGATGACTGGATGGTATCACTGATACAATATCCACGAACTTGGGCAAACTTCAGATGATGAGGGACAGGGAGGCCATGTGCCTCCATGGGGTTGCAAAGAGTTGGACATGACTGGGCAACTGAACAACAACAATAGCAACATATTATAGAGCTTCTTCTTTTTTCAGTCCAACATATATATATCTAACTCATCTTAAAAATTGTTGGATAGTATTCTAATTATAAATACCATAGTTCATTTAGCCATTTCACAAATAATGGGTATTTAGGTTATTTCCAATTATGTGGCATTTATATTTTAACTTTATGTTGTCTTTTTTTCTTATGCAGCAGTCTCAAACCTTTTATATATTCAAATTCATTACATTTTTTTCTTTGGTGTTTCTGGGTTTGGGGTGATGCATGGAAAGTCTTTCTTTATATAACTTAGCATAAAATAAAACTAATATATATATATATGTTAAAAATCATTCTTTGTTCTAGAGCACTTGTCAATTTATCTTATATGTTTAAATTTTTAGAAGTTTAGGAATTTATTTTGTCTTAAGGAATGTGGGAGTGATAAGTTTCATTTTCTTTGAAATGACTATTTGGTTTTCCCAACATCATTCATTAAATAGTCCATCAACTGGGAGGTACTTATAAAAGAAATATAAAGTTCAAGTTAAAAAATGACTAGGGCATTTTTACTCCCTGAAAGTTTAAAAGGTTTATTCTAGAGCATGAGTTTCGTGACAGAAAACTACTTATCAATCAGAACTGAATTGGAGCCAGATTAGGGAACTACTGCCAGCCCAGTGTGTGATGCTATGGTTTCTAATTTGGGTTCTTTGCTCCTTCCCTTTAATTCAAATATCCCTCAGGCCAACTGAGTTGCTACCTCAACCATAATGAAATATTTATAAGTTCTCCAAAATTTCTGTGTTTTCTCCTGCTTCATTTCAAACACACATATCAGAACATCCAGGAATCATTTTCGACTGTCAGCTGAGAATAGAAAGCTGAAAATGGGAAAGGGTTGAACGGAGACCAGAGAATTGGGCTTATGCTGGAAACTAGAACATTATGCAAGGGCATAATTGGGAGAGTTATGGACATTTGTGAATATAGTGTGCTCAGTGCATGTAGAGATTAAGCCTAAAAGCAGGAGTCTAAGGGCAAATATTAGAGCAGACTTTATAATGATTAGCCAGGAGACAAGGAATAGAACATCAAGTCTGTATTTTGTCACTCCGCTTATTTAACTTATATGCAGAGTATATCATGCAAAATGCCAGGCTGGAAGAAGCACAAGCTGGAATCAGATTGCCAGGAGAAATATCAATAACCTCAGATATTCATATGACACCACCCTTATGGCAGAAATAGAAGAGAAACTAAAGAGCCTCTTGATGAAGGTGAAAGAGGAGAGTGAAAAAGCTGGATTAAAACTCAACATTCAAAAGACTAAGATCATGGCACCCAGTCCCATCACTTCATGGCAAATAGATGAGGAAAAATGACAACAATGAGAGATTTTATTTTCTTGGGCTCCAACATCATTTTGGATGGTGACAGCAGCCATGAAATTAAAAGATGCGTCCTCCTTGGAAGAAGAGCCATGACAAACCTAGACAGCATACTAAAAAGCAAAGACATTACTTTGCTAACAATGGTCCGTACAGTCAAAGCTGTGGTTTTTCCAGTAGTCATGTATGGACGTGAGAGTTGGAGCATAAAGAAGGATGAGTGCCAAAAAATTGATGGTTTCAAACTGTGAAGCCTTCTGTGAGTCCCTTGGACTGCAAAGAGATCAAACTAGTCAATCCTAAATGAAATCAACTCTGAATATTCATTGGAAGGACGTGATACTGAAGCTGAAGCTACAATCTTTGGCCACCTGATGTGAAGAACCGACTCCTTGGAAAAGACCCTGATGGTGGGAAAGATTGAAGGCAGGAAGAGAAGGTAAAAACAGAGAATGAGATGGTTGGATGGGATCACTGACTCAATACACATGAGCTTGAGCAAGCTCTGGGAGATGGTTAGACAGGGAAGCCTGGCTGCTGCAGTCCATGGGGTCGCAAAGAGTCAGACATGGCTTAGTGACTAAACAACAACAACAAAGGAACAGAAAAAAGGCAACAGCAGTGATTTTATTTCACTTTCCCATGTTGCCTATCGGTGTCCCACACTGGAGGACTTTAGCAAATATTTATTGATGAATGAATAAATGAATGAGTGAGGAGTGCTGAACATACACTCAAACTCTAGCTTCCCTGTGATCTTGGGAAAGTCATTTAAACACTCTGGCCAGTTTTCTGAACTGTAAAATGCAAGCAATAATATTTTACAAGCCCATCTCTGAGGATTGTTATCAAGACCAAAATAGAAATGTTGCTTAAAAATGTGTAAAGATTTTATAAATTGTCACATCCACATAAACGCTGTACATAGGATCCTTCTTAGGAAGAGGCAGGATATACACATGTCCATGTATAAATGTACATGTTATTCCTTTGTGTCTTCTGTTTTTTCTCCTTTATAACACTCTAAGCAACTTAATTTTCATTTATTTTAAAGAATAAATTCGTCTCTAGCTTATATTAACAAGAATGCTGTAAACAGCAAATCATCACATGTCCTGTTTTATGTCACCTTTGTACAAACAACTTCAGAGACTGAAATTACAAACTTTTCTAAATATTGGAAAATCAAAATAATTATTTTATAAGTTGTTGGAAGATACTTTCAAATGTCTTTTAAATCTCAGCACACAGAATTGTGAATTGTATTTTAAAAGAAAAAATTTTTCTTAAAGCCTAGAAAGTAATTAAATGAGATATCACTGCAGAAAGCTGAAAGCCTCATCTTCTGGTTATTTCTGAAATAAGGAAATCCTCCATGGAAATACTAAGAACTAACCTGGCTGGATTTCAGGGCCTGAGACTTAGCTTTGGAGTTGAATCAGGCAGGAACAGAGATCAGATGAGACCAGCTCTAAATTACTAAGTAGCAGCCATGATTTCCATGAAGTGTACAAAATTCATTTCATCCTGAGTTTCTGTAAATGGTTTTTCTAAACTTTCAGAGTAATTTTGCTTTTGGTCTAAATCTTCACATTTGGTACCTATCCAAGGACAAATTATTTTTGGAAGTTTTAGCAAATTTGTTCTCCCACTCTGAATTAGTCAGCAAAACCAATATAAAATTTTTATGTCTTCAAAAACAAGTGTGTTTTTAAATATCAGGCACAAGAACTACTGGAGAACACAAACCAAGAACTTGGGAGAAAGTGATGGATAAAGTCTAAAATTTCATAGGTCCTGAGGACCTCTAATAGAACATTTTCACCCAAATTTGAAGTTTTTTTGCAATTGGATTCTATTTGTGGTACACAGTGCTCTGAAAGATACAAACATTTATGGAACAAATAAATGGAAACTACAGAATATTTCCAATTGCTTATAATATCCTTAAATTTCTTTCCAGAAAGTTCATAAGCCAAAAAATAATTTGACACACTATAATAACCTTTTGACTTACTTTTTCTGACTGTTGATTGAAAGGAAAATTTTCAATGACACATCTCTGGGAATCTAAGACAGACTTAGCTATAAAGCTTTATTTCAAAGCTGAATTTGGAATATATACATTCCTGATAAAGGTACGGGGAAACTTAAGAGGTTTGTAAAAAGGTCAAATTTGAAATTTGATTTAAAGCCAAGTTAGAAATCAATATCGGCTTTCCTGGTGCCTCAGTGATAAAGAATCCACCTGCTAATGTGGATCATTCTCTGATCGGGAATGATTCCACTTGCTGTGGAGCAACTAAGCTCGTGCACCACAGCTATTGAGCCTGTACTTTTAAAGCCCAGGAGCCACAGGTACAGAGCCAATGTGCCACAACCACTGAAGCCTGTGAGCCCTAGAACCTATGCTCCACAACAAAAGAAGCCACCACAGTGAGAAGCCAGAACAGAGCAACTAGAGAGTAGCCCCTGCTCTCCACAACTAGAGAAAGCCCCCACACAGTAATGAAGACCAAATGCAGCCAAAAATAAATAAATTTTTAAAAACTATCAATGAAAGTGTTCGCTGCTAAGTCATGTCCAATACTTTGTGACCCCATGGACTGTAGCCCACCTTCCAGGCTCCTCTGCCCATGGAGTTTTCCAGGCAAGAATACTAAAGTGGGTGGCCATTCCCTTCTCAGGGGGTCTTCTGTACCCAGGGATCAAATTGGGGTCTTCTGCAATGCAGATAAATTCTTTATTGTCTGAGCTACCAGGGAAGCCCAAAACAATCTCCAGTATCAGTAGCTAAAGAGAATGAGAGTGAATAAAGAGATCTCACTTTAAAATCAATAATAAATATTAATTAGGCACCTATTGTTTGCACCTGTAGGGAGTTAAAATGGACAAGAAGGACATGTGCTGATCTTCTCCTTCAAGAACACCAAAATCACAACTAGCTGCTGAACAACCATCAACAGGAGGATATTGAAATCCACCAAGAAAAGAGATATCCCACATCCAAGGACAAAGGAAAAACCTCAACAAGGCAGTAGGAGGGGCACACAATCATGTTAAAATCAAACCTCATACCCACCAGAGTCTCTTGGAGGGCACAAATAAAACTGCTTATGTGCACCAGGATCAGGGAAAAGGAACAGTGATCTCCCCCAACAGGAGACTGAGCCAGACCTGCCTATGAGTGTTTGAAAGTCTCCTAAAGAGATGTGGGTCAGCAGTGGCCTGCTGCAGGAACAGGGGTACTGGCAACAACTGGGAGACATGGCTTGTTGGCCTAAGTCCTCTTGGAGGAGATCACCATTAGCTCTACCATTGGAGCTGAACCTGCACCTCTTTTTTTCAAATAAAAAGTTTATAGTATTATCAAGTTCAAGCTTGTACTGCTCACTGCACAACAGGACAATAAATTGAGAGACAAGTTGTTGGGGCAAGGAATACCAATTTTATTCAGAAAACCAGCAGACCAAGAAGATGGTGGACTAATGTCCCAAGGAACCATTTTCTCTGAGTTAGAATTCAGGCTTCTTTAATATTAAAATGAGAGGGAGTAAAGTCAAACATTTCCTGGTTGCAATCAGCCTTCAGAGAGGACTTGTTTATTTCTTCTTTCCTGCAGTCTTCACAGGTGGGTCTGCTCTGGATGTTTCCTATGAGTAAAACAAAGCTAAATGTCCATTATCAGGAAGGTAGAATTCCCATGAATGGGCCATTGTGTATAATTAAGCTTATAGGCAAATCATTTTAATGACTAACTTGTCATTAAAGTTTGACTTCTGTCGAATACAAAGGTTCTTCCTTATTGCGTGTGTGGTAAGTTGCTTCAGTTGTGTCTGACTCTGCAACCCTATGGATGGTTGCCCACCAGGCTCCGCTGTCCATGGGACTCTCCAGGAAAGAATACTGTAATACATTGCCATGCCTGTCTCCAGGAGATCTTCCCAACCTGGGATTTGTCTCCAGCATTGGCAGGCAGGTTCTTTACATCTAGTGCCACCTGGGAAGCCCTCTTCTCTATTACAGGGAGACAAAGGTGATGTGTAATCACAGATGATTTCTACCCTAAAGTGTAAGTAAGTCCTTTAGCCTACCAAGTACACCATCATCATCCCAGGTCCTTCCAATGAATATTCGTTGATTGAACCCTAGAGGGTTGATCTCCCCTAGGATTGACTGGTTTGATCTCCTTGCAGTCCAAGGGACTCTTAAGAGTCTTCTCCAACACCATAATTCAAAAGCATCAGTTCTTTGGCACTCAGCCTTCTTTATGGTCCAACTCTCATACCCATACCTGACTACTGGAAGAAGCATAATTTTGACCATATGGACTTTTGTTGGCAAAGTAATGTCTCTGTTTTATAATATGCTGTCTAGATTTGTCATTCCTTTTCTTCCAAGGAGCAAGCGTCTTTTAATTTCATGGCTACAGTCACCATCCACAGTGATTTTGGAGCCCAAGAAAAGAAAAGTCTGTACTGTTTCCATTGTTTCCCCATTTACCATCACCACAACACACATCCACAACTGGCCATCATTTCCACTTTGGCTCAGCCTCTTCATTCTTTCTGGAGCTAATTCTCTGCTCTTCCCCAGTAACATAATGAACACCTACCAACCTGGCAGGCTCATTACCCAGTTTCAAACCTTTTTGCCTTTTTATACTGTTTATGGGGTTCTCAAGTCAAGAATACTGAAGTGGTTTGCCATTCCCTTCTCCAGTGGGCCAGGTTTCATCAGAAGTCTCCACCATGACCCATCCATTTTGGGTGGCCCTGCATGGCATGGCTCATAGTTTTATTGAGGTACACAAGGCTGTGATCCATATATTCAGTTTGGTTGTTGATGTTCAGTTGCTCAGTCATGTCTGACTCTTTGTGATCCCATGGACCGCAGAACGCCAGGCTTCCCTGTCCTTAACCATCTCCTGAAGCTTGCTCAAGCTCAGTTTGGTTAGCTTTCTGTGATTGTGGTTTTTGTTCTGTCTGCCTTCTGATGGAGAAGAATAAGAGGCTTGAGAAAGCTTCCTGATGGGAAAGACTGGCTGTGGGGCAAACTGGGTCTTGCTCTGATAGGTGGGGCCATGCTCAGTAAACCTTTAATCCAAATTTTCTGCTGAAGGGGAGGTGCTATGTTCTTTCTCTGTAGTTTAGCGTGAGGCCGAATTATGATAGGGGTAATGGTGATAATGGTGACCTCTTTCAAAAGGACTTATACCAGCATGTGCGGCTCCCAGGACTGTTGTATTCAGTGTCCCTGACCCCATGGCAGGCCACTGTCACTCACATCTCTGCCAGAGACTCCTGGACACTCACAGGAAAGTCTGGCTCTGTCTTTTATAGGGTCACTGCTTTTTCTCCTGGGTCCTGGTGCTCACAAGGTTTTGTTTGTGCCCTTCGAGAGTCTGTTTCCACAGTCCTATGGAAGTTCTGCAATCAAATCCCACTGGCCTTCAAGGTCAAATTTCCTGGGGTTCTCAATCCTTTTGCTGGATTTCCAGGTTGGGAAATCTATTGTGGGCCCTAGAACTTTTGCAATATTGCAAGAACTTCTTTGTATAATTGTTCTCTAGTTTGTGGGCGTTCTGCTCAGAGGCTGTATGGTGGGGCTAATGACCACCTCCTCCAAGAGGACTTATGCCACATGCCATGCCTCCCAGGTCTGCTGCAGCCAGAGCCCCTGTCCCACTGGCAGGCCACTGCTGACCCATGCCTCTGCAGGAGACACTCAAACACTTAAGGGAAGGTCTGGTTCAATCTCTTGTGGGGTCCCTGGGTCCTGGTGCACAACATTTGGTCTGTGCCCTCTGAGTGTCTCTGGCAAGCATGAGGTTTGGATCTAAATGTGATTTCGCCCCTTCTACCATCTTGCTGGGGGCTTCTCCTTTGCCCTTGGGCATGGGGTATCTTTTTTTTGGTGGGATCCAATATTTTCCTGCTGATGGTTGTTCAGCAGCTAGTTGCCCTTTTGGAGTTCTCACGGGAGAAGATGAGCACATGTCCTTCTACACTACCTTCTTGAAAGCAATATACTGTACACGTTGACATAATAACTAAATGTTGTATGTGAACCTTGATTGTGTTAAGTAGTTAGAATAGGAAAAAAATGGCCCAAAATGGTGGTGGCTAAAAGACAAAGGGAACAAAGGAAAAATCCACAGACCAGAATGAGAACCTCAGGTGAAACAGACACTCCCCTTTCCTGGCTAGCCATGATTTGCATAGGGCAGGCTCAGAGGGGAGGAGACAAAATGTATAAAAAGAAGAAGTCAAGCTGGGTTGGGGTCTTGGCTCTCCTTTGGGGTCAGCCTGCTTGAGGGTATACTTTGCTTGCAGAATAAAACTCTGAGCTGTAACCAAGCTGTACCCCTGGTCCACTGTTTCAAATCTTTGCTGCAGTGAGACAGAACCAAGGAAATTACACACTCTCCCTACATATCTGGTGCTATGACCTGGATATAACCTAGCTGAGGCAACCTTGGCTCAGCCCCAGTGAGGCAGAGACCAAGCACAGAAGAAGCCCAACGTGGCAAAAGTTCATGCTGTGGAAACTGCAGAAAAAGAAACCCAGTGCAGTGGAAGTGACAAGAAGCCCAGCATGCTGGAAACCAGGACAGCAAGCACACACTCAGCAGAAAGCTCACACGGCTCAGTCTCAGATTCCAGAAGACCTCCAGTTAGGGTAAGAAGTCCTCACCCCTATGGCTGGAAGGACATATGGCTAACAAAATCCATTTATTTACAATCTCTCATTTCTTGTTTCCTTGAACCCTCTGCAAACAGTGGGCACAACCGAGAGACTCTGGTAGGGGTTACTCCTCAGTGTGTCCTGAAGGCTCCACTATCTGCTGTGCCCTAGTAACTGTTGTCCAAACAAGTGAGAGTTCTTCTCTCCTTAATCTCCTTTGTCCCGAGGATCAGGCCAATGAAAACTGTGGGCACAGGTCAGGCATTTAGCAGTTTTTCCAGCAGGTTATGAAGGGGATTCCTTGGCATATTCTTCCCACTGCTTTTTCCTCCCATCCTTCAGCTCCTCTCTCAATCTATAGCACTGTTTACAAAGTATTGGGCAGGTCATCATCTTTCCATTTCCAAAAGTTGTGCTTGAAACCGTTTACCTAAGGCTGAAACTCAAATCCATGTGACCGGGACTCTGTGCTGTGTTGTGCTTAGTCGCTCAGTCATGTCTGACCAGGACTCCAGCCTGGCCAAAACCCATGGTGCCTGGTTTTAGGGCCTAATGAAGCTCAGATTCTTGATGTCTCATTGCAGAAAGAATTCAGTGAGAGACACAGGGATAGGTAAGGGGTAGATTTGTTCAGATTCAGAGAGAAACACACTCCACAGAGTGTGGGCCATCCCAGAAGGCGAGTGTGGTGGCTGTGAAATGTGGTGTGGTTAGTTTTTAGTGGCTGGGCAATTTCATGTGCTAAGTGGGAGGATCATTCCAACTATTGGGGGACTGCCCACTCTTTGTCTTTTGATAAATGCCTTGGAACTGTCCTGGCACCTCTGGGTGTGTCATTTAACTGGCAGATTGAGGATCAAGGCTTAGTTGAAGTCGACTTGTCTGCCATCTTGGACCCATTTGATTTAATTGGTTTATGTTATGTTCTTGGGTTATGTCATTCTCTCAAAAGTTGTGCCCTGCCCCCTTCCCTCCTGTCTCATGCTCTTTTTGTGAACCCTGTCTGGGACCACAATGTTGCCTCTACAATCTTCTGGCAGGACAATCAGAAAATAAGGAGTCCCAAAAGGGAGGGGTTATATGTATACCTATGGCTGATTCATGTTGAGGTTTGACAGAAAACAGCAAAATTCTATAAAGCAACTATCCTTCAATAAAAAAAAAAATTAATTTAAAAAAAGAAAAGAAAATAGCTGGCACTTGTGTGGGAAAGATGGTAAAATAGGCAATCCCTCTAGAGATTAGGCCTTCATCTTCCATGTTTCCTACAACATGTGTGACAACAGCACCGCTCAGTGGATGCACTAGGGCGGGTGACAGACACATAACACCTGCTAGAAGTCCATCTGTTGGTGGCATCCCTTCAGGGGCATTTGGGCTACCAGGGACAACATTTGCCACTTTGGGAGTTAGCTACGCAGGCCATTTGGGCCCAAACCCTTACCACCCTTCTCCTAAAGCTGTGAATGTACCCCCTGGATCAAATCTCCACTCCACTTTATTGAAAATCAGTTGGTTGCCTCTTGTCATTTTGTCCTTAGGCCACTTTGCCTCAACTCCTACAACCACAACCCTGCCCCTTCTGTAGGCAACACCACTCCACCCAGCCAGTAACCCACTCCTTTATCATTACTTCTGTTATTACCTAGAGTGGATCTATGACAATGAAATGTTTCTCTTATGGAGGACTAGGGGAGAAATCAGGGACTTACATTCCCACAGAAGGGTTAAGAGAATTAGCCTTGCGGCTGTTTTGCCAGGTTCCCAGTCTCAGGGCACAGGCTTGGATTGCTTTACATCACAGTGGACAAACTGACAATGAGTTAAGATTACAACCCCTTAATCCTACCCAGCATTAGTTATGCTGGAGACACCCAACTCCAGCCCAGGGGGCCCAAGAGGTCGACCTGTCTCGACCTTCCTAGAGATCTGGTCCCTAGGAGGTTGTCATACTTCAGCCTGCTTGGGGATCCACCAGCCCAGGGGTCCCAGGAAGTTGACCCTTGGAAGCTGATATGCCTTGACCTGCCTGGGGATTCAATCTCCAGGAGGTTGACGTGCCTCAACCTGCCTGGGGATCTGCACCCTGACCCAGGGATGCCTGGCTCCCAGGTTGCAACAGTACTGGGTAGGATAAGCTTCAGAAAGACTCACCCCTAAGGAAGTCCACCCATGGAAATAGTAGGAAGCATGTTAGTTGTGGTGCTATGTCCAGTCTCAGCAACAACTCAGGAACCCAACAAGAACCTGATTGCCTTTCTGGAAAGGCTAAAAGAGGCCCTCCAAAAGTTTACCAATCCGGACTGACACTCTTACAAGAGACAGGTGATTTTAAAGGACAAATTCCTGTCCTAATATGCATCAGATATAAGGATAAAGTTTCAACAGCTACAGCAGCAGAACCCTGCTTCCACTTTAGACAAAATGGGCCAGATGGCCACCAATACCTTTTATAACAGAACATAAGAGGGAGGTCAAGGCCCAGGAAAGGGAGAGAAGGAGAGACTAGTCATGCCCAGATGTTGGCTGCCCTCCAGGGAAGCGCTATGGCAAACTCCGAGTCCTTGAAGGACAAGGCACGAGATGAATGCCTAATCTGTAGACAGGTGGGACATTGGGCCAAAGAGTGTCAAAATCGTGGTAAACTTCCTAAAACAACTTGCTACAAATGCTGTCAATTGGGACACTGGGCAGTACGGTCTCAAGGTCAAGTGCCAAGCCTTCACTCACTATGGTTCAACAGGACTGAAGTGGCCCACTCCAGCCAGCCTGCCTGTCATAGATGACCATCACGGGGCTGGAGCCGAGGGTACAACTGAATGTGGCAGGTAGACCCAAGAATTCTTTTGGTTGACGCAGGGGCTACCCACTCTATCCTGACCTCCTACTCCAGAGCCTTCTCCTCCCAAACCTATACCATTTTGGGTGCTACAGGAAAAACAATTACAGAAAGATTCACCTGAGCCCTTCTTTGTTACTGGGATGGGCAAATATTTTCCCCACCAGTTTCTGGTGGTCCCTGAGTGTCCTACTCCCTTATTGGGAAGAAATATACTCACTAAGCTGGGAACCACCCTTGTGATGGGAAGATTTTCAGCCCCTAGAGCCTTACAGCTTCTGGTTACTACCCGTTACTCCCTCTCCAATAGGGAGGGACCAAAAACTATGGGAGGCTCCAGGAGAGAAACAACAAACAACCTGGACATTATTACATCAGCGGTTCAGAGATACTCCTCACCTGTTTGGATAGGCTCTTAGCTATGATTTCTTAGATCTGGATCTGGGACCAAATGAGAAAATATTACAATATGTAGGTGACCTACTAATCTGTAGATGAGGGAAATGCCCAGTAAAGTGTGATTCAAATTCTAAACTTTTTGGCAGAGAGGGGATATAAAATCTCTTGTGCTAAGGCATAGATGGTTCAGACAAGGGTCACTTACCTGGGAGTTCAGATTATGCCTGCGTCCAGGAGGCTGTCCACCGACCGAGAACAAGGAATCCTGCAGTTGCCTTTCCTCACAACTCTAAAACAATTGTGAGCTAACCGGGTATTGCAGGATCTGGATACCCAACTATGGTCTACCGCCCAGCCCTTACGTGAAAGCTTAAAGGAACTGGATGATTCAATCCCATTGAAGAGGGGAACTCCTCAAAAGGAGGTAGAAGCTACTTTAGTGTACAAGCCTTAACTCAAGTACCCACCTTGAAGTTGCCAGACCCAGAAAAAGCATTCCAACTATGTGTCCACGAAAAGGAAGGAATAGGCTTGGGAGTGTTAAGTCAAAGGTTGGGACCTGAGCCCCAGCCAGTAGCTTACTTATCCAAGAGGCTTGACCCAACCACCTGAGGCTGGCCTCCCTGCCTTTGAAATATTGCAGCTACTGCAGTCCTGATAGAAGATGCTTTAAAACTCTCTCTTGGGAGAAAACTAACTATTTTTACCAGCCACCAAGTGAAACAACTCCTGAATGGGAGAGGCCATTTATGGATGTCCGATCAAAGGATCCTTAGGTATCAAGTAGTGCTGGTGAAAATCCAGGCTTGACTATATCCCCTTGTGAGGCTCTTAACCCAGCTACCCTCCTGCCTACCCCCAAGGGCTCTCTCCCCTTTCACTCCAGCCTAGAAACTTTGGACCATGGACAAAACCCTGAAAGGGATTGCCCAAAGATCCTCTGACCAATGCTGAGGAAATCTGATACATTGATAGAAGCAGCTTTGTCTTGGATGGAAAAAGAAGAGCCAGATATGCAGTAGTCTCCAATTTCGAGACCATAGAGGCTAACTGTTGCCACCAGGTACATCAGCCCAATTGGCTGAGCTCATAGCTCTGACTCGAGCTTTAAAGCTGGGAAAAGGAAAAAGAGTAGCCATCTACAGTGACTCCAAGTATGCCTTTCTGGTGCTACATGCACATGCTGGAAAGGAAGAGGCCACTTGACCACCAGAGGGTCCTCAATCAAGTATGGTGCTGTAATCAATCAATGGTTCTATCCTCAATCAAGTGTCCTGCCATAAAGGACACCAAAAAGGGAGCATGGAAGAGGCACGAGGGAACCAAGCAGCTGATCAGGCAGCTAAGAGAGCAGCATTACAGAACCATGACATAATAGGGCTTGCCACCCTAGTTCCACAGATTAATTTGCCAGAAACTCCTTTATAAACTGAAGGTGAGACTCATAAAGCTAAGAGTAAGGGCTTTCAAGAAGATCATATGGGATGGTTCCAAAAGGAGGTACTTGGGCTATCTTGAATGAGATGTGTTGTTTCTGGCTAAACCCCTCCAGCCAAGTTGAAGAAAGTCTCACAGTCCTCAAGAAAAATATTCAGATCCTACAGGATCTCAAAGAATGAGCTGGAGAGTCCTCAGGGTGGCTATAATCTCTCCTTGGGGATCTTTCTCCCAGTGAGGGGGGATTTGGAGTTGACTAATGTCCCTACTAACCCCTATTAGCACCATATTGACACTACTTATAATTATTCCATGTAGTATCAATTATTTAACTCATTTTGTCTCTGCCAAGGTCAACAAGCTACAAAATGCAGTGCTAGTTCAACAAGGATATATAAAACTATACCAACCGCAGAAAACATCTATCATTCACCCTTAGACGGATACCACTATAAGGACTCTGAGGCTTGAGACTAGCAAGAGGAGAAGCCCAATGCCCCTTGCTGACCCAGCTTAGCAGGAAGTAGCCAAAGAGACCTCGGTGCCCCTAATCCCAAAGAATTGGGCCTCCCATCTCTTGAGGGGAATATTTTAGGTAGTTAGGATAGGAAAAAGGAGTCTAAAGTGGTGGTGGCAAAAAGACAAACAAAGGGAAAAGCCCACACAAAGGGAACAAAGGAAAAATACACAGACCAGAGTGAGAAACTCAGGCGAAACAAACACACCCCTTTCCTGGCTAGCCCTGATTTGCATAGCACAGGCTCAGAGGGTGAGGAGACAAAACATTTAAAAAGAGGGAGCTAAGACATGCTGGGGTCTCTCCTTTGGGTTCAGCCTGCCCTCATGCCTCCAGGGTGTACTATCCTTTGTGCAATAAAACTCTGAGCTGTAATGGAGCTGTAACACTGGCCCACCATTCAAATCTTTGCTGTGGTGAGACAGAACTGAGGAAATTACACACTCTCCCAACAATTGGATCCTAGATGGTTGGGTGAAGGGAAGCAACAAAACATACATTTGCAGGACAATTTGGAAATTTTTGTCATGGATTTGCAGTTATGGAATTACTGTTGGTTTTCTTAAGCATAATCAATTATTGTAGTTAAGAAGGAAAGTGAACGTTGCTCAGTTGTGTCCAACTCTTTGTGACTCCATGATCTGGAGTCTGCCAGGCTGCTCTCTCCATGGAATTCTCCAGGCAAGAATAGTGTAGTGGGTTGCCATTCCCTTCTCCTGGAGATCTTCCCAACCACGCATGGAACCCAGGTCTCTTGCAGGTGTATTTTTTACCATCTGAGCCACCAGGGAAACCTGCAGTTAACATGAAAACATCCTTCCTTTTAGGCAATGAACTATCTAGAAAAAGCTTCACTTTGAACTCAATCTACCTTCAAATAGTTCAATTTAAAAACATGTGACACACACACAAGCATGAGCCCTCACATAGAGCAACTAACTGTTGAGATAATGTTAACCACTGTTGAATCAATGTGAGGGGTATACAGATGTTCTCTGTACTAGTTTTTCAAAGTTTCCCAGGTTTGAAAACTTTTAAAATAAAATGTTGAGGGGAAATGCACATCTAGACAAAGCTCTTGAGATATAATTCATAGAGTCTCAGAAAATTTTAAAGATTTAAAGTTGCGTTGAGATTTGAAAGATCAAAAGTTCATCTTTTATTTTGTTGTTGCTCAGTTGCTAAGTTCAACTGTCTGTGACCTCATGGACAGCAGAAAGCCAGGCTACCCTGTCCTTCACTACATCCCTGAATTTGTTCAAACTCATAGCTATCAAGTCGGTGATGCCATCCGACCATCTCATCCTCCGTTGCCCCCTTCTCCTCCTGCTCTCAATCTTTTCCAGCATCAGAGTCTTTTCTAATGAGTCGGCTCTTCACACCAGGTGACCAAACTGTTGGAGCTTCAGCTTCCGCATCAGTCTTTCCAGTGAATAGTCAGGTTGATTTCCTTTAGGATTGACTGGCTTGATCTGCTTGCTCTTCCATCTTTGCTGATACTTAAATAATTTTATTTCAACAATGATATAAACAAGATTACACCATACACAATGTACAAATAAGCATTAAAAAAGTATGAAAGTGTATTACTACAATATCAGAATAGAATGGGGGCTAATACTGACAAAAATTTTAACTTTCTTTACATTTTAACCAGGCTTCCCTGGTGGCTCAGAGGTTAAAGCGTCTCCCTCCAATGCGGGAGACGCGGGTTGGATCCCTGGGTTGGGAAGATCCCCTGGAGAAGGAAATGGCAACCCACTCCAGTATTCTTGCCTGGAGAATCCCACGGTCGGGGGAGACTGGTAAGCTACAGTCCACGGGGTCGCAAAGAGTCGGACACGACCGAGCGACTTCATTTTCACATTTTAACAAAAGATAGTGTATTCTCAGAAAAATGCCATAAAATTTCTTGTTCAATTTCACTTGAAATAAAAAGTCCAAAAACCCCTCTTATTGCCTCCTTTTCCACTGGTGAAATCTTTAAGTGTGTCCATGAAACCAGTTTTTATTCTGTTTGTGTTCCTCTGCTGGTGGAGTTTTGCGCTATCAATGAAAACCTGGGATTCTACCGCTGGTCCTATGCACAGACCTACGCTGCAAAAAGTAACTAAGGAAGGCCGATAAAAGTTAATGCTTTACAAAGAAGCAGCTGACGGCCAAAAATAGTTCAATTCTTGGACTTAGAACGCATCCATTAGCGCCCAAATCTCTGGCCAACCTAGGACACCAGCTCAGGTTTCGCAGTCCGTAGGCACCGCAGCGTTCCCAGAGACAGCGGCCTCCCGGGGATGGACTTTAGGCAGGATCACGCCCCTTTCTCCTCGGCCATTCGGGATTGAGGTATCGGGTCAGCCCCCTCGGAATCTACCAATAGTTCGCGAGAGGCGGGACTAGCCCTTTGCCCCTCTGCCAATCGAGGGCGAGGGGCGGGTCTGGGACAGCCGCCGGAAGCCGGGCCCTGGAGCGAGTAGGAGGGGCCCGCCTCTACGCTTCGGCCAATTGAAAGCAAAGGGCGGGCCCAAGGGCGTGTTCCGGAAGGCGGTGTGGGCGCAGGTGCGGAGACTGGGCTGCCCGGCTGCGGCCTCCGGCGGCCGGCAGTATGGAGGACGTGAGTGCTCAGTTGCAGGTGGCGAGCTACCGGCCGGCCTCCTCCTCTTCTGATGCTGGGCGCCCTGGGCAGAGACGGGGTTGGGAGCAGTCTTGGCGGAGGGGATCCTTCTGCGCGCGGCTGCCGGGCTGCGGTGTGCGGGAGGGGCACAGGGGCGCCGGCGGGGTCCGCGCCTTGCTGGCCCTGGGCTTATTTTCTCGGCAGAGGAGGCAGGAGGGGCGCCCAGCCCTTGCGGTCGCGTGTCGGGTTCCGGAACTGGGGAGGCCCGCGGTGCGCGCTGGGCCTCGGGCGCTGGGAGGCTCGGGCGCTGGGAGGCTCGGGCGCAGGAGCGAGTCCACCTCCTCTTGGCCTCCGGCCTTGGCGCTGAGAGCAGATCTATCGCTATCATCACCCGGAAACACACATTGGAGGAAAACAATGTGATGTTTTGAATGGAGGACTGGTAGGAGTGAAGGGATTTTTAAATCTCCTTACTTAAGATGGATCCAAACCAGATTATTAAGAAGCCACTGCACTAGTTACCCTGTACAGAGTGCGGCGTAACTGTAAAAGTCTTTGCTTAAGTGTATTAAAACAATTTTAGGAAAATCATGTATTTGTGCCCAGAATTAACTAGATTACCCATTGACACAAAATTCTTGCTCTTGAGAAAATGCAAAGTTGATAGTTATATTAAAGCACTGATTTGAGTTAATAAATTAATAGGAATATTACTATGCTCCTGCCACTGAATGAGATGTATCAGGCAAGACACTTGAAATACAGTTCCAGCCCTACAATACCTTAGATTCTTGTGCAAATAGTGACCATAGTTCAATTATCTTGACTAAATAAAGACCAAACAATTTCTAATGATAGGACTAAAAACCATGTTTTTTCCACTATGAGAAAGTGGAAAGCTAACTGTAACACTTGCAAGTAGATTTGAGACTCATATATTTTTTTAGAAATGGATTGTTTTTGAATTTTTAAAGGGTGAGATTCATGAATTGAAAATGTGTGGAGAAAATGAGTATCTAAATGGAAAATTAGACTCATAAAAATGTGTGCAGTAAATGCTTCTTGCTTGGTGCTAAGCTGCCTCCCGGTTCTTGGATCTGTAACTTTTAGCTTTAGGACTAGTACAATCCTAGCAATTTGTTTCACCAACAATTGAAGAGTAATGTTTCACCAGTAGCTACATAGCTAGGTCACTTTAGGTATGAACAATTGCCTACCTTTGGTATTTGTGGATATGATTTCTCCCACCCAAGAGAAAGCTAAAAACTATGTGCCATGTCCTAGGCCCAGACAGCTAAATGAATTAAAAGAGGCAAAGACTTAGTTTGGGTTCTTTGTTTGCAAACCAATTTTGGCTACTTTAAGGAAGAAAGGGATTTATTTGAAAGGATATAGGGTAGATGAACACCTAATCCTCTGAAAGGATTCAAACAAGGGCTGCTTAAGGGATGCAGTGACAGGAGTCCTGCAGGGACTCTGGCAGAGGTAGGGGCACTGGGTGGGCTTCAGTAGACTGAGTTGAGGAGGTGGAGCTGAATCTGGGGATACGGAAGCAGCTTGGGTTCACCAGACAGAGAACCCAGAAAGCAGAGTGCTGTACAGAGGGAGAGCTTCAATGAATGCAGAGTCCCTATTCAGCTAAGTCCTCTTCTGTATGCCTCTGAGGTAATGCCCTGACAACTGAGGGGGAAAAAAAAAAAAAACGACCCAGAAGGACTAGAAGGAGCAGTACTCTCACACAGGGCCAGGATTAGTGCTTGTTCTTCCAGCTAGACTGGAAACCTCATAATCACATGGTATTGAGTATTCAGAAAGGTCTTGCTTCACTTGTAGGAAATATTTAGCACTAGACCAAACATGGTATGGTCCCACCTAAGAAGCACCTTGAAAGAGTAAAGAGATCAAATTGTTTCCAGTGACTTAACTGAATCCAGAAAAAAGCTCAATATTTACAGGAGTACAAAAGTATCCAGCACCCAAAGAGTTAAATTTTTTTGCAGTGTCTGGCATCCAATCCAAAATTACCAGGCATTGCTAATTATGTGATATAATGGAGATGTTAAGTAATGCTATCATAGTAATCATTTTGCAGTATGTAAGTGTATCAAATCAACTCATGATACCCAAACTTACACAATGTGACATGTTAATTATATCTCAATAAAGTGGAAAAAATGACCAACCATGCAAAGAGGCAGGGAAATATGACATAATAAATTAATTAAAATTCATTAAAAAATGACATGAAATAGCAAACAAGGACATTTAAAAAAACTACCATAACTTTTCTATATGTTTCAAAGGTTAAAAAGACATGAGAGATATAAAATAGACCCACTCAAACTTGTAGAAATAAGAACTACAGTGTCAAAATGAAAAAAAGGCAGAGGGAACAGCATTGAGGCATCAGGGAAGGCAGCATGTTTGCAAGACAGCCGTTTGACAGGTGGGGAGGGATGAAGAGGCACAGAGATTGGAAAAATGGCCCCTGGAGGTGTTCATGGACATTAGCTAAGGGAATACCCAGGGAGGTGGGACAGCTACTGAGAAAGCTAGAAGAATAAAAGTCATGAAGAAAACAGAAATCATCAGAATTGCTCCTTGAGTTATGACAAACTAATCAGGAAGCTATCTAGGCATTGAATTAAAAAAAAAAAAAATGTAGTGGTGTTGAATGCCTGCTAGTGGAAATCGAGAAGCCCATCCCAGATCTGGTCATGTCCCAGACTTCTGTGTTATCTTTATAATCTTGGTGCCCAGAGCCCACCCTTACACCATTTGTCCCCCTCTCTACCCCATCCAAAGTAAATATATATATATTATATAATGTATAAATGTTATATATATTTAATATACACACTAAATATATATTAATATCAATTAACAACAGTCAATTATTAATAACCATAATTAAATTATATGAAATATATAATATATGTATTTATATATTAAATATATAATATATGTATTTATATATTATATATATATTTACTTTGGAAGTAAATATATAAGCTAAGTCACTAAGCCATGTCTAGCTCTTCACAACCCCATGGAGCCCTGCCAGGCTCCTCTGTCCTTGGGATTTCCCAGGCAAGAATACTGGAGTAGGTTGCCGTTTCCTTTACCAGGGGATCTTCCTGACCCAGGGATCGAACCCACATCTCCTGCTTGGCAGGTGAATTCTTTACCACTGAGCCACCTGGGAAGCCTCACACACACACACACACACACATGTATGTATGTATATATGCACACGTGTGTGTGTGTGTGTGTGTGTGTGTGGTGCTGGTGCTAAGTCATTTCAGTCGTATTGGACTCTTTGAGACGCTATGGACTGTAGCCCACCAGGCTCCTCTGTGCATAGGATTCTCCAGGCAAGTGGGTTGCCGTGCCCTCCTGCAGGAGGTCTTCCAGACCCAGGGATCCAACCCGTGTCTCTTCTGTGTCCTGCATGGCAGGTAGTTTCTTTACCACTAGAGCCACATGGCCAGCCCTATATATTTATATATATACATACATATATGTGTGAACGGCTGATGCTAACAGCTGATTCATTGGAAAAGTCCCTGATGCTGGGAAAGATTGAGGGGAGAAGGAGAAGAGGGTGTCAGAGGATGAGATGGCTGGAAGACATCACTGATTTAATGGATATGAACTTGGGCAAACTTTGGGAGATAGTGAGGGACAGAGAGGCCTGGTACATTGCAGTCCACGGGGTCGCCAAGAGTTGGATACAACTGGGTGACTGAACAACAACAGTATTTTTATACATATATGTATATATATATGTACATATATATGTGTGTGTATATATATATATCATATATATATATGTATAATGTTAAATCCGGAGATCAAATCAAGATGGTGGAATAGAAGGACATGTGGTCATCTCCTCCTGTAACAGCACCAAGATCACAGCTTGTTGCACAGCCATTAACAGGAGGATGCTAGAACCCACCAAAAAAGATACCCCGTGTCCAAAGACAAAGGAGAGACTGCAATGAGACAATAGAAGGGGATACAATGATGATAAAATCAAATCCCATACCTTCTGGGTGGGTGACCCACAAACTGGAGAAGAATAATACCTAAGAAGTTCTCCCTTTGTTGTGAGGGTTCTGAACTCTATGTCAGTCTTCCCAATATGGGGATCTGGGAAAGGGACTAGGAATCCACTAGGAATCTGACTTTGCAGGCCAGCAGGATTTGATTACAGGGTTTCCACAGGACTGGAAGAAATAGATACTCCACTCTTGGAGGGCACAAGCAAACTCTTGCATGCACCAGGACTCAGGGGAAAAGAGTAGTGACCCTATAGGAGACAGAACTAGACCTACCTGCTAGTGTTGGAGGGTCTCCCGTGGAGGTGTGGGTTGTCAGTGGCTCACTGTGGGGACAGGGACACTGGCAGCAGCAGTCCTGGGAGGTGCTCCTTGGCAAGTGAGCCCTCTCAGAAGAGGCATTAGACTTACCATAGAGCCTGTAGACTCCAGAGCTGGGTTGCTGCTGCTGCTGCTGCTGCTGCTAAGTCGCTTCAGTCATGTTTGACTCTGTGCGACCCCATAGACGGAAGCCCACCAGGCTCCTGCATCCCTGAGATTCTCCAGGCAAGAACACTGGAGTGGGTTGCCATTTCCTTCTCCAATTCATGAAAGTGAAAAGTGAAAGGGAAGTCGCTTAGTCATGTCCAACTCTTAGCGACCCCATGGACTGCAGCCTACCAGACTCCTCCGTCCATGGGATTTTCCAGGCAAGAGTACTGGAGTTGGGTGCCATTGCCTTCTCCGAGGGCTGGGTTGCCTCAGGCCGAAATACTTGCCCCACCTGTCACATCAGCCGATAATTGGATTAAAGTTTTACCCAGCCCACAAGAATAAGACCCAGTTTTTCCCACCACCAGTCCCTCCCATCAGCCTCATTCACCTGAGGGCAGAAGGAAGAAGCAGGAAGAACTACAATCCCGAAGCCTCCAGAATGAAAACCACAATCACAAAAGTTAAATGAAAAGGCAAAGGATTATCTCCCAGATGAAAGAACAAGATAAAACCCCAGAAAAATAACTAAATGAAGTGGAGCTAGGCAGCCTTCCAGGAAAAGAACTCAAAATAATGGTAGTGTAGATGATTCAGAATCTTGGGGGAAAAATGAAGCAGATGTAAGAAATGTTTATGAAAGACCTAGAAGAACAAAAGAACAAACAAAAGAGAGATGAACAATACACTAGAAGGAATCAGTAGAAGAATAACTGAGGCAGAGGAACAGATAAGTGACCTGGAAGACAGAATGTGGAGATCACTGCTATAAAACAGAATATAGAAAAAAAGAAAAAAGGAAAAAACTGAAGTCAGCCTAAGAGTCCTCTGGGACGACATTAAGTGCACTAACATTCACATTATAGGGGTCTCAGAAGGAGAAGAGAGAGAGAAAGGATCCAAGAAAATATTTGAAGAGATGGTTTTAGTTGAAAACTTACCTAATATGGGAAAAGAAATAGTCAACCAATCCAGGAAGTGCAGAGTCCCAGGCAGGATAAACCTGAGGAGGAATATACCAAGACACACAAACTGACAGAAATTAAAAACAAAGATAAAATATTAAAAAGCAATGGGGGAAATGGCAACATACAAGGGAATTCCCATAAGACTATTAGCTGATTTCTCAACAGAAACTCAACAGAAATTCCCTTCAACGGAAGAGAATGGCATGATATATTTAAAATGATGAAAGGGAGGAACCTACAACCAAGAATACTTTACCCAGTAAGACTTTTGTTCAGATTTGATGGAGAAATCAAAAGCTTTCCAGACAAGCAAAAGTTAAGAGAGTTCAGCATCACCAAACCAGCTTTACAACATATGCTAAAGGAACTTCTCTTGGCAGGAAACACAAGAGAAGGAAAAGACCTACAAAGAGTTAACACCAAACAATGAAGAAAATGGTAATAGGATCACACATATTGATAATTACCTTAAATATAAATGGGTTAAATGCGCACCAAAAGACATAAACTGGCTGAGTAGATGAAAACATATGTATGTATGCACTTCCTCTTACCACATCACTTTACTTAACTCTCCAAATTGTATGCAGTTATTTTATACTGTTAGGTTAATCATGTTTCCATTATGACTTGCAATTGTAAATATCTTTTTTTGTGTATGGCTATTAAATGTGAAAACTGATAAGCATCTTTTACTGTTGTGAAAAAAATTATCTACTCTTTTCACAACACTCAAATATATGTACATTACAGATAACTGTAGTCACTGGGCCATAAATTATGTTTCCCCAGGACTTATTTACCATCAGATTTTTACATTTTGACCACCTTCACCCATTTCCCTACTCTCCCATCCCCCTCCTGTGGCAACCACCAATCTATTTTCTGTATCTATCTTCACTTTTTATAGATTCCACATAAAAGTGAGATCATACAGTAACTGTCTTTCTCTATTTGATTTATATCACTTGATATAATTCCTTCAAGATCCATCCATGTTGTTGCAAATGACAGGACTTCATTCTTTTTTATGACTAAATAATAATTTGTTGTATAAAAATATACTAGATTGTTTCCATGTCTTGGCTATTATGAACAATGCTGTGATGAACATGTGAGTACAGATATTTCTTTGAGATAAGATTTTGTATCCTTTTGAAATATACCCAGAAGTAGATTTGCTGGGCCATATAATAGTTCTATTTTTGATTTTTTAAGGCCCCTCCATACTGTTTTCCACAGTGGCTGTACCAATTTACTTTCCCACCATCAATGCTCAAGGGTTCCCTTTTCTCCATATCTTCTCTAGCACATATTATCTCATCATTTTGATAAAAGCCATACTGACAAATGTGAGTCAATACCTCATTGTTTTGATTTGTGTCTACCTGATGATTAGGGATTTTAAACATCTTTTTGTGTATCTGTTGGCCATCTGTATGTCCTCTTCGGAAAAATATCTATTTGGTTCCTTTGCCCATGTTTTAATTGAATTGTTTTTTGTTTTGTTTTTTTGCTATTGAGTTGTATGAGGCAGCATTATTATTAATAGACATCAACTTATAATGGTCAAACAAAATGTGATATATCCATATAGTGAAATACCATGTTCATCAATAAAAATGAACTAATTAAAAAAAATGAAGTAATTACTGATACATGCCACAACACAGATGAACTCAGAAACATTCAGTATTAAGAAGCAGGACTCAGCACATTTTTTATGATTTCATTTACATGAGATGTCGGGGGAAAAAAAAAAAAGAACCAATCTATAAAGACAGATTAGCAGTTACCTAGGTCTAGGGGCAGAAATGGGAAGTGATTATAAATGGGCATGATTAGCACATTGCAAGTGTTCTAAAATTGTTGTAATAGTTGCGTAACTATAAATATACAGACATTTATTGTATACTTAAGCTAGTATATTTTACATTATATACATTATATCTCAGTAAAGGTGTTGAGTAAAGTATTTTAAAAATCAGTAAGTTTTCAGGGCTTGAAGAAAATTATTTGCTTTAATCCCATTATGTATTACCTTATTTGGAGATAAAGAATCAATATTTCCTTTACTTGTTTTAATAATTGTTATTTTTACCAATTTATTTACAGTAGTTATTAAGAGGTTTATGGTATTTTTTCAAATTTGGCTTTAGGTAGGAAGTGTGTTTTCTTGTCTGTAATTTTTGTAATGAATTTTAAAGCTTTATAGTTAGTAGTTTTTCTTGAAAACATAATCCAGAAAGTGGTGTTTATTGCTTGCTTCCTTTTTTTGTATCCCAGGGTTCCTTGGATCTCATCCAGAGTATTGAAGATGACCCCCTTCTGGACACCCAGCATCTTCCACATCACTCTTTACATGCTCATTTTTGGCCCAGATTCCACCCTCTTCCTACAGTCATCATAGCAAATCTTCTCTTGCTGATACATGTAAGTTGGCTGGGGGAAAGTGATCCATTTGGAGGTGATGTTTTTCTAGAGGTGATGTTTCTAAAAAAAATTTTTAACCTCCTCAGAGGGCAGAGGGCAGTTTGGCTGTATCTATCAGCATTTAAAGTGTGCATACTTTTTTACTCATGCTTCTACTGCAAAGAATTTATTGTAGACATATTTGCACACACATAAGGATATTGTTTATGATAGCAATGTTGTCTGCAATATGAAGGAACTGCAAGCTACCACTGCCCAGATGTTTTGTATGTCCTTTCCGTATGAAGGAATGCTTAATGTAATATTAAAAGAGAAACTTAGAAATTTGGGGTAGATGCATATGTATTTAAACTACTTACTCTTCATGATTCATTGTTGAATGGAAAAAAATGAGGTTTACAATGGTGTGAACAGAATGTTCCTATTTGCATGTTTTAAAAGGGAGTTGAGAGAGCTTTTGGGCATGTGGGTGATATTGTGACTTACAAGAAATATATTTGGTCATTCAGGTGATCAGAGTAGAGTTCTCATGTGCATTTGGTTGTCATCCATGGTTTCTGGCTCTCAGCTCCCAAAAACACTGGGAATTTCCTGAGCAATAAGAGCAATGGGAGTAACCTTTGTTATGAGTTTTGGTCTTTTGTCTTCAGGTCTTAAAATCACTTCTGTGTCATAAAGGTGAACTGGGTATCTTGATATTCATAGCAAGCATATTTCCACCATTTCTGTTTATGTTGATGAGTTGACTTTGAAAAGCACCTAAAGGATGGAGGCAACAGCCAGGGAAACTAAGCAGGGACAGAGGTTGGAACATACAGTCCTACCCTCTGACTTCTGGGGGTGGGAAAGGGGCTGGAGGTTGAATCATTCACTGATGGCCAGTGATTTAGTCAATCAGGCATATGTAGTGAAGCCTCCATAAAAGCTCAAAAAGAAGGGGTTCAGACAGCTTCTACGTTAGTGAGCCAGAACACTCGTGATGTGCCATACTGCCAGACCCCAAACTCGACCAGGACAGGAGCTCCTTTGGGACCTCACCCACTGTGTCTCTTCATTGGGCTGTTGATGTGCATCCTTTAATATCCTTTGTAATAAATTGGTAATCTGGAGAGTAAGTAGGTTTCTTGTGTTCTGTGAGCCCCTCTAGCAAACTAACTGAGCCCAAGAGGGAGTTGGTGGGGATCTTTGATTTGTAGCCAGTGGGTAAGAAACACTGGTTACAAGCTGGACTTGCAATTAGCATCTGAAATGGAGGTAGTCTTGTGGGACTGAGCCTATAATCCGAGGGAATTTGATACCTCGGTGGATAGTGGGAGTGATTTTAGGTGGATAATGGATATACCAGGTGGATAGTGTCAGAATTGAGTTGAACTGCAGTACACGCAGCTGGTGTTAAAGCTGGTGTGAAAGGCTTGCTTACCTCCTGCTCACCCACCCCCTTGGAATTGGTACTGGAAACATTAACATTTATTCTGTATTCTGTAATAGAGTATTTCCAGAAGCAGACATGACCCTTTTAATACTAGTTGCACTGAGCACCTTAATGGAAGGGACACCTGATATGTTTTAATGTTTACCTTTTGTACTATTTGAAAATTATTTTTACCATATCATGTATTACTTTTTCAGTTATAAAAACAAACAAAAAAAGATATAGATAAATCTATATGTTGACAGACATTTATCAATTTATTTACACCTAGGAACTAATGTTAAACAGAGAAATCAGTATAATGTTTTCCCATGTTTTATATGATAAAATTACAAATGTCTGGGGATTTTTAAAACATGTCAACCATGAGATAAATAAATCCTGGAGATCTAACGCATAACATAGTGATTATAGTCAACACTATAATATTATAAATTTCAAAGTTGCTCGGAAACTAAATAATTGCTCTTACTACAAAAAAGAAATGGTAATTATATAATATGATAGAGGTGTTGGCTAAAGCTATGGTGGCCATCATTTTGCAACATATGAATGTTTAAAATCAACACATTGCACACCTTGAACTTACACAATGTTATGTCAGTTATATTCCTCAATAAAAAGAAATAAGTAAAGTTCAGCATCATAAAAACAAGACACGTGTGTGAATGGTCTTAGAGGCTTACTGGGGGCTCTGTTCCAAGTCTCTTCCTCTTTTTGATGACTGCAGTCTCAAGCACTAGGGGCTGCAGTTGCTCTTTGCTGAAATGTGAAAAATCAAAAGAGGGCAAAATCTTGCCACTTCTTGGGTGTTCATGAGGAGCGTGGCTGTGGTTGAGGACTGGCCCAGCTGCCGCCCCAGTGAGTTTGCGCTGTGGGAGAACTGACTGCACTGAGGACAGAGGTGCACCTGTGTTCCTCATATACCTCTAGTAAGTGGCCTGGGTCTGCCATGGCTTCCTAATCTCCAGACAGCAGCTGAAGCACTTCTTTCCTGGTGCCTTTTTGTGTAATTTGTATTACATAATTTTTATGTATGTGATACATACATACATACACATGCACACAACACTTAAAAAAAAATTGCCTGCCTTTGCTATAATGGCGCTGATTGCCCTAATTTTAGGACTAAGATAATCTTGTGTTAAAGAACAAGAAAAATTAATGCCTTTATATGCTACTTTGTATAAAGTGGTTCAGTTAGGTTCAATGTACAGTACATTAAAGTAGAGGGAGTATGTTGACTTTTCCACTTTTGCTTTATGAGGATATGTATCTTGAGCTGCTAATAGCAAATACTGCTCTTGACAAATCACATACATTTTAAATAGATTTATTACATGATAAGATTTCCTGCTTGGTGATAGGTGCCTGCTTGGTGATGGATGCTAATGACGGCATTTAAAATTTTCTTTAATTTGATTTTTTTAAATATTACAGAATAATACTTCCTTATTATAACAAGTAAAACGTAGTATACAAAGATATAATCTTCCCATTTCTCTGCTTCACCCCTTCTCCCTGAGTTAATAAATGTATCTCAGAGTTTGTTGTATTTCTTACAGTATCTTTTTTTAAGTTCATAGAAATATATACAAAAAGATTACCACATTGTAAAAAGAGGTCTGCCATTTCCAAGGAAAAAAAGAATGGGTACTACAGTATTTATTTCTAAACAACATTTCTTAAACTTGAACATACATCAGACAACCTGACAGGCTTATTACACCACAGGCTGCTGGCTGCTGCCCCAGAGGTGTTGATTTGGGGCCTGAGAATTTGCATTTCTAACTGGTCTGGAGACCACACTTTCAACTACTACTTTACACCTTAGTGTTTTTAAATATTAACATGTCATAGATATCCACCCAAACTAATACATAGAACTTCAGTTAATTCTTTTATAGCTGAATAACATTCTATTATGTGAGTGAGTATACCTTAATTTATTCAAATGTTCTGCTATGGATACACACATATACTTGGGCAGTTTACATTTTTTTCTTTTCAAATACAGAGAAAACTGCAGTAAAATATCTTTTACTTCTGCTTTTACTTCTGAGTGACAGGGTCCTTAAGATAGGATTTCTCAGTCAAGATATTTCCAAATTATTTTCAACAGCACATCCCAGACCAGTCAGCATTTTGTAAGACTGTCTGTTTGCCCATATTTTGATACCAGTCTTTAAAATTTTGTCAATCTAATTGGACAATTATTTTAATTCTCTTAAAACTGAAATTAGAAATAAACTTTAATGCATGATGTTTATTAGTTACTTTTGAGGTGCTGAATTAATTGTTTTTACTCTTTTTAATAAAAGAAGTGGACAGGAGACTGCATTTAATATTGAAGTACTCATCTCTAGCAGATGGGATTTAGGGTGGTTTTTATTTTCTTATTTGCAATTTTGTCTGTTCCCCAAATTTTCTGCAAATTTTTCTCCAGGTTATCTGTTTAAAAAGTTTGTAAAGATAGCAAAAATGTATTTTTTAATTCGTAAAAAATAGGGTAGTGAAAGTCACAGGTTTAAGAGTATGTGCTGGGCGTGGACATTGTTGTCTCTTAAATCCGAAATCCGAATACTGAAGGTTAATCCTGCTGTCTCCTTCCCACCAGCTTGTGTTTGTTATTTTAGCACTTCTAACAGGTGTGCTTTGTTCTTACCCCGATCCAATGGAGGACACGTGCCCGGGAAACTACACCAACCCATTGAAAGTGCAGACAGTCATAATCCTCGGAAAAGTTATTTTGTGGATTCTGTATTTCCTTCTTGAACAATACGTCCAGTATCACCATTGCAAAGTAAGAAACCGAGGTTATAACAAGATCTACCGGTCAACAAGACATCTGAAAAGACTTCCGCTGATGATACACTCCACTGGTAAGTTCAGTTGTCTCCCTCAGCTCTTTGGCAGCTTGCTTGAGTGGCATAAATGACAGCAGAATAAAGTGTTTGATTTTATAATCAAATATATGTTGTTATTTCTGTGAGAGTGATGTGGCCACTAAAATTCATGTCACCTTAATGTCTTGAAATTTTTCTTGTATTTCCCTTTGAAATCTGTGTTATATAGGGGAGGAAAAATATTTTCCCTTCCCTTCTAGGTTTTTAGCTGAAATTCCACCAAAAAAAGACAGGTTAACTGGAGAAAAACAAACAGAAGTTTAATAACACTATACCTCCTGTATACGAGGAGATGCTTCCCTGGTGTCTCAGTGGTAAAGAACTTGTTTGCCAATGCAGGAGATGCAAGTTCAATCCTTGGGTTGGGAAGATCCCCTGGAGAAGGAAATGACAACCCATTCCAGTATGATTGCCTGGGAAATCCCATTTATAGAAGAGTCTGGCAGGCTATAGTCCATGGGGTCACAAAAGAGTCAGACACAGTTGGCAACTCAACAACAATATACAAGGTAGAGACCCAAGAGAACTGAGTGACTTAAAAATGGCCTAAGCCACCCACTTCAATAATATCTACAGCTAAAGACCAAAGAAGATGGGAAAGATTGCAGGGGGCAATAGTTCTGAGAGGTGACCAGGAAAAGCACCGTAAGCACTGGTAAGGTTGTTAAGCAGATTTCCATTGATTTCTTGCCTTCTCCATGATTAGAGTTTGTAGAGAGTTAGAGTCATCATGGTATTTGTTGTTGTTCAGTCCCTCAGTCATGTCCAAACTCTTTGCGACCCCATGGACTGCAGCACACTAGGCTTCCCTGTCCTTCACTGTCTCCCAGAGCTCGCTCCAACTCATGTCCAATGAGTCAGTGATGCCATCCAACCATCTCGTCCTCTGTCGTCCCCTTCTCTGCCTGCTTATTATCTTTTCCAGCATCAAGGTATTTTCTGATGTGTCGGCTCTTCACGTCAGGTGACCAAAGTATTGTAGCTTCAGTTTGGAAGCTTCAGCTTCCTTCCAATAAAAATTCAAGGTTGATTTCCTTTAGGATTGACTGGTTGAATCCCCTTGCTGTCTAAAGGACTCTCAAGAGTCTTCTCAAACACCACAGTTCAAAAGCATCAGTTCTTCGGCACTCACCCTTCTTTATGTTCCAACTTTCACATCCACACGTGACTACTGGAAGAACCAAACCTTTGACTATACAGACGTTTGTTGGCAAAGTGATGTCTCTGCTTTTTAATATGCTATCTAGGTTTGTCATAACTTTACTTCCAAGGAGCAAGCATCTTTTAATTTTATGGCTGCAGTCACCATTTGCAGTGATTTTGGAGCCCAGGAAAATAAAGTCTCTCACTGTTTCCATTTTTTCCCCCATCTGTTTGCCTTGAAGTGATGGGACTGAACACCATGATCTTGGTTTTTTGAATGCTGAGTTTTAAGCCAGCTTTTTCACTCTCCTCTTTCACTCTCATCGAGAGGCTCTTTAGTTCTTCTTTGCTTTCTGCCATAAGTGTGGTATCATCTGCATATCTGAGGTTACTGATATTTCTCCCTGCAATCTTGATTCCAGCTTGTGCTTCATCTAGCCCAGCATTTCACATGATGTACTCTGCATATAAATTAAATAAGCAGGGTGACAATATACAGCCTTGTATACTCCTTTCCCAATTTGGAACCAGTCTGTTGTTCCATGTGCAGTTTAACTGTTGCTTCTTGACCTGCATACAGGTTTCTCAGCAGGCAGGTAAGGTGGTCTGGTATCCTCATCTCTTTAACGATTTTCCCCAATTTGTTGTGATCCACACAGTCAAAGGCTTTAGAGTACAAAATGAAGCAGAAGTAGATGTTTTTCTGGAATTCTTTTGCTTTTCCTGTGATCCAACAGATGTTGGCAATTTGATCTCTGGTTCTGTTGCCTTTTCTAAATCCAGCTTGTCCATCTGGAAGTTTTTAGTTCACATACTGTTAAAGCCTAGCTTGGAGGGTTTTGAGCATGACCTTGCTAGCATGTGAAATGAGTGCAATTATGCAGTAGTTTGAGCATTCTTTGGCATTGCCCTTCTTTGAAATTAGAATGAAAACTGACCTTTTCCGGTCCTGCGGACACTGCTGAGTTTTCGAAATTTGCCGGCATATTGAGTGCAGCACTTTAACAGCATCATCTTTTAGGATTTGAAATAGCTCAGTTGGAATTCTATCACCTCCAGTAGCTTTGTTCGTAGTGATTTTTTCTAAGCCCCACTTTACTTCACATTCCAGGATGTTTGGCTCTAGGTGAGTGATCACACCAGCATGGTTATCTGGGTTATTGAGATCTTTTTTGTATAGTTTTTTTGTGTATTCTTCCCACCTCTTTTTAATATCTTCTGCTTCTGTTAGGTCCATACCATTTCTGTCCTTTATTGTGCCCATCTTTGCATGAAATGTCCCCTTGGTATCTCTAATTTTCTTGAAGAGATCTCTAGTCTTTCCCATTCTATTATTTTCCTCTGTTTCTTTGCTTTGTTCACTTAGGAAGGCATTCTTATCTTATCCTGGTATAGAGAGGGATATAACCTTATAAATGGAGATTTCCCTTGTAAATGTAAATGTCTCTCGTAAAAGGTAACTCCTAGTTGGTTTTCAGAACTTCATCTTTGTCTGCCACTTCTTAAAACTAATCAGCTTAAAACAATCTGTATGACAAAAAGGCATATTTTACTGTGGCACTGTCTGTCCACTTCATTGTGAGCAAGGTATGCCTGGGTGAATTGTGACTCCCCCCATTCCTCTTGGTACTAGCAGGCTTATTTATCTCAAGGAGATATAAAGCTAATGCTAGTTTATACTTGTAGGGTAAGAGAGAGTTGTTTTATTTTACATGAAGCTTCATGCTTTTCTTACCCACTCCAGTATCCTTTCCTGGGAAAGCCCATGGACAGAGGAGCCTGGCAGGCTATCGTCCATAGCATCACAAAGAGTCAAACATGACTTCATGACTAAACAACAGCATAATGAGACGAGTGCTCAGGGCTGGTGCACTAGGAAGACCCAGGGGGATGGGATGGGGAGGGAGGTGGGAGGGTGGATCGGGATGGGGAACACATGTAAATCCATGGCTGATTCATGTCAATGTATGGCAAAAACCACTACAATATTGTAAAGTAATTAGCCTCCAACTAATAAAAATAAATGAAAAAAAAAACACAAACAATAGCTTAGTGCTTTTCTTGCAGTAAAATAGAGATTGTTTTATAATAAGACATATTATTTAAAACACAAATGTGGAAAACAATTTATGAATGCAAGATCAGAAAGTCCATCGAGGACTTTGAACATATGCCTACCTGCTTTTCTTTATTGCTGAAGATGTTTTAAAGGCTTAATGGAATTAATTTGCACTCTCTTATGTATTTTTGCTTAATTGTCAAGGTTTCTACCTTAAAAAAAAAAAAGCCCTCTGTTTCAATTTGAGTTCAGAATAAATGTTTAAACATTTTGAAGCCAAATTAGAAATTTAATTTTTTCACAGAAAAACAGCTCTATAGAATTTAATGTATTTTTTTTTTTCTGTATTCTGTAGTGCATTTTCTTAAAAGTCAGGCTGTGAGTTCATCTGCTCAGTGAGGTTCTCAGTGGGAGTGGAGGGCCCAGGGATTGCAGAGAAAGAAGCATTGTAGTGGGATGACTGGTCCTGACATATCTCCAAGGGGTCGGTCTTTAATGCCCCCAGAGGAAGAGCTGTTCCTGCCTTCTTCTGCTAATGTGTGGGCTTCCCTGATAGCTCAGTTGGTAAAGAATCCTCCTGCAATGCAGGAGACATGGGTTCGATCCCTGGGTTGAAAAGATCTCCTTGAGAAGGGAAAGGCTACCCACTCCAGTATTCTGGCCTGGTCCCAAAGAGTTGGACATGGCTGAGCAACTTTCACTTCACGGCTAATGTGCAATAATGTGCAGTACTTGTTTTTCGTCAGAAGATGTCACTTATGCTCTGTGCCTCTGACAAAGCAAAAGTGGAAGCCTATCTGTATACTGACTGTTCAGTTTCTCCAGTGATGGTCTGGAGATAGTACTGTTGAGGTCCACCAAGAGATTGTCTAATCTTTTTTTTTAACTTATGTATTTTTAATTGGAGGCTAATTACTTTACAATACTGTGGTGGTTTTGCCATACATTGACATGAATCAGCCACAGGTGTACATGTGTCCCCCATCCTGAACCCCCCTCCCACCTCCCTCCCCCTCCCATCCCTCAGGGTTGTCCCAGTGCCACCGGCTTTGAGTGCCCTGTTTCATGCTTAGAACTTGGACTGGCGGTCTGTTTCACATTTGATAATATACATGTTTCAATACTATTCTCTCAAATCATCCCACCCTTGCCTTCTCCCACAGAGTCCAGAAGTCTGCTGTTTACATCTGTGTCTCTTTCGCTGTCTTGCATATATGATTATTGTTACCATCTTTCTAAATTCAATACATATGCATTAATATACTGTATTGGCATTTTTCTTCCTGACTGACTTCACTCTGTATAATAGGCTCCAGTTTTATCCACCTCATTAGAACTGATTCAAATGCATTCTTTTTAATAGCTGAGTAATATTCCATTGTGTATATGTACCACAACTTTCTGATCCATTCATCTGCCGATGGACATCTAGGTTGCTTCCATGTCCTAGCTATCTTTTGCCTTTCTTCTGACTTTCAAATTATTGCTATATGTATGACCCTTAACTTTTAAGTTGCTTATATAAGGACCCAGAAAATCTAAGAGATTGGCACAGATGTTTACTTTGTTTCTATTTTCTTTAAATATATATATTTTCTAATTTGAAGAAAAAGAACATAAATCTATGAGGATATAGAACTTCCAGCTAATCTGAAGGGTGTAACCATTCTTTTTTTTTGCCTATGATAATATTTCTGGGTATTGTTTAGCTTCATCTTGACACTTGTTTTTCTCTGCAGAGAGAAAAATAAATTGATTTTACTTTATTTTGTGGTGATTGGAGACAGGGCTTTGGTTTCCTTCCAGTAAGCTGAAAGTAATTATCTAATTTGTCTCTTCTCCTTCCTTAATCTTGAACTGTCAAATATTATTAGCTACATAGCAAGTTGCACATTTAGTTGTTTTTTCATTGATTTGAAACCTTAACCCTTCCCTGAGATATGGGCAGGGTGGGTGGGGTGCCCTCACTGTCTGCAGTGCTTGCCACTCAGGAGAGTGTCTTACCTCAGCAGTCTCTGCTGCCGCCTGCGAGTTCAGCCCGTGACCTGCCACCCTGCTCACACAGGCCTTCTCAGGATGTCAAAAATCCTTTGGAAACTGTTTACTTTCCCTGCAGAGGTTTTTCCCTAGTTTTTTCCTGTTCCTAAAGCTGTAAAGTTAAATATTCCCTGTACATAAAACTAATTCATAAATTGAGCTCTTGGTCAACATGCTAAGACACTGGCCTTTGTGAGTAAGAGAGGCCTTAGAGATTTGTGCTAGACTATTGCTTTGTGTAGAGGGACTTCTGATACGTTATTTAAAATCATGACTCAAAATCATCCCATTGTGCCAAGAAGTAAAAGGTAAGTCAAATAGGCATCTCCCCAACCATAATCAGATTTAGATAAATGTGTTAGTTTTAGGAAAATCAAAGATTAAGCACTATAGGAATGATTTTTGCCCCTAAACTTTTCTTTGATGCATGTGCGTGCTAAGTCACATCCAATTCTTTGTGACCCCATGGACTGTAGCCCTCCAGTCTCCTCTGTCCACGGAATCCTCCAGACAAGAATACTGGAGTGGGTTGCCAGTTCTTTTACCAGGGGTTCTTCCCAACTCAAAGATCAAACCCATGACTCCTCCAGCCCCTGAATTGGCAGGCAGATTCTTTACCACTGAGCCACCTGGGAAGCCGAAACTTTTCTTTGATAGTCTTCAAAATAAAAGTACAGGTTGAAGTTAAAATGATCTTCAAAAATAAATAATGGATATCTGAGCAGGGGGAAACAGCTCTTATTTATTGAATAATTATAGGCTAGGCATCATTCTAAGTGTTTTTCACACACAAACTCATTTACTCCTCATAGCAGCTCTGTGAGGAAGGTACTGTCATCCCACATGTCACAGCCAAGTAGAAGTGTTGGATCATCTGTCCAAGGTCAGCAGCGTGTCCTGGGTTTTTCTGGACCCTTGCCCTGCCCTTGACTATGGTGCATGACCAGAAGGGGCCACTGGGTCCTCGTAGAAACTTACTCCTTGAGTTTTAAGAAAGTCCAGATTCTTCTCTATTTGTGTTATGGGCATCATTTACTTTTGGCAGTGTTGTTTATTTGTGTTTGATTTCCATCCTCTAACTTCCTTCTTGCTGAGTAACTGGGGGTGTGCGCGTGCCCTTGTGGTCCCCCTGCTGTGGTGGTGGCCGGGGCTCTGGGACCCCGGCTGCGCCCCAGCTGTGCACATCTCCTCCCTGCAGGCAGCACGGCACTCCTCCTCCTCCTCTGCCTGCAGCACTCCTTCCCTGAGCCCAGCACATGGTACCTGGACCTCATTTTGGCCATCCTGGCCCTGGAGCTGATCTGTTCCCTGACGTGCCTGCTTGTGTACACAGGTGAGCTGAACAAGGAGCCTGTTAATACTGAGAAAGGTCTTTAACTGCAGGTTGCATCCCCACCTGAAGTCCAGCTCGTTTACCTTTTTGGCAGGAAAGCTTTTCTACGTGGCTGAGACCCTATTGATCACCCATGTCTCTCATTGCTGACCACATCCAAACTCCTCTAATTTCAAACCACTAGGAACATACCAGCGAGTCATATTTCTAAATTTGTGTCATCAACAAATTCTTATTAAATAGAATGAAGGCTTTTCATTAAAAAACAGAAATGATTAAAAAAAATCCATAAATTCTGCATCCTCAAAGGCAACTGAGATGTAAGTCTGGCTTTAAATTAGAAAATAACAAAAGATAGGACTGTCTGGTGGTCATGTTGGTTAAGACTCTGTAACTCCCATTGCAGAGGCATGGGTTCTATCCCTCATCCAGAAATTAAGATCCCACATGCTGGTGGGGTCAAAATCATAATAAAAAATGAAAGTAAATAAGTTAATACGTGAAAACTGCATTTAGACCACACTTGTTTTTGATAAGCCATTTAAGAACCCACTTCTTTCTAAATTTAGAATTGTCTGATTGCTCTGTCTGGCTGCCTCTCAAAAGTCTGAGGGGTAAAATTAAATAAGCTTCAGGTATGTTAACATGAGAAATAGGTGGAAGGATTCTTGAACAGAAAAAAATCCAAGCCTGGAAGAAATCAAGATTTCACTCCTGTTGCAATATTGACATGCACCAAAATCTGTAATACAGCTAATAATGGTAGTGTTGATCAACAGTTGTTTTGTGACAATAAAATACCCTATCTGTCCCATTTGAAAGAGATAATTTCTTCAGTTGTGAAGGAAAAGTCACGTGGACCAAAATCCGTGTTCCATTTTACTATTTTGTGCCTCTAATTGAGACTTCTAGGGCAAATATTGCTTTTGTTATGATACACTGAAGTGTATCACAAAAAATTTAAGGTTAATTTCCTGATACATGCATTTTTCCTCCCTATATTAAAAAGATTTAAAAGATGCCTAGTTTTGGTAATGTGGATAGTAACTCTTCATGACGTGATTCTTTGATACACTAATTCTAACCTAAACTTGACTAACTTGTCTGTAGTAAAGTAGTTAATCTCTGGAAATACAAATGGATTTTTTCATTGAGCACTGGACTGCCTCTGCAGGAAAAAATTAGGAACATGAAACTTAAAAGCTTTGTGATTTGATTAGCTCACCATTTGTTTAAAAACAAGTCAAGCTTCAAAAATTGCTGCTCAGTTACCAGTCTTCTAGCAGCCCTGATGTTCTGGCTTCAGCTCAGGAGGAAAGGAGTGTAAGGGCAGCAGGTCCATGTCCCATGTCCTGCAGTTTAGTGAGAGCTCTCCTGGGCTTATTGTAGCAGAAAGAAAGAGTGGAAGATTCTTGTTCTATGTAGATTGCACTCATGTTGTTGCCTGGCCTGCGATCTGTAAAATGCTGACTGCATGCATCTTATTTTAAAAACCACAAACAGCAGATACTATCATCACAACATTGTAAATCAACTATACTTCAATTTACATTGTAAATCAACTATACTTCAATTTAAAAAGTGGAATATCTTCAGAAAAAAAAAAACAAACCTACAAAGATGAGTCTGATAGTTGGACATTTTTATATTGTTGAGCTACGTCTTTCATTTCTGCCTCTTAACTTTTATTTTAATACCCTGTTAAGTGTTATTTCTGTTCCTGAATTCAAGAAACTTAAAGTTGTTCCAAGTTTCTTCATTTATCTAGGAGTTATTATGTGGAAGACAACATTATAAGGAGATGCCATATGAACGTAACTCCGATTCAGAAGCAAGCCTCCTGGGGCAGTCAGGTCTCACCCTTCATCTCCAGAGCAGCACGGGACACGGTGGTTTGCTCCCTCCTTGAGATGCATTCTTTTCTCCCCGGGACCCTGCCCGCCCCCTTGGTGGCCTCATCTTTCTTGCTGAACTCCCCCAGCCTGCAGGGTGGAGCCGAGTGCTCAGTCCTGCTTGCTCCTGGATGAGGGCACTGTGCTTGTGCCTCTGGAAGCCAATGGGCTGCTCATGTCTTTTTTTTCATTGAAGTGTAGGTGACTCATAGTGTTGTGTTAGTTTCAGGTGTACAGCAAAGTGGTTCAGATATATATATGCTTTTTAAGATTCTTTTCCATTATAAGTTATTATAAGATATTGAATATAGTTCCTTATGCCATATAGTAAGTCTTCATTGTTTATCTATTTTATGTATGGTAGTGTATATCTGTTAATTCCAAACTCCTAATTTATTCCTCCCTCCCCATTTCCCCTTTGGAAATCCTAGTTTGTTTTCTGTGTCTGTGAGTCTATTTCTGTTTTGCAAATAAGTTCATTTGCATCATATTTTAGTTTCCATATATAAGTGATATCATATATTTGTCTTTCTCTGATTTATTTCATTCAGTATGATAATCACTAGATCCATCCATGTTGCCGCAAATGGCATTATTTCGTTCTTTTTAGTGACTGACTAGTATTCCATTGGAGAAGGAAATGGCAACCCACTCCAGTGTTCTTGCCTGGAGAATCCCAGGGATGGAGGAGCCTGGTGGGCTGCTGTCTCTGGGGTCTCACAGAGTCAGACACAACTGAAGCGACTTAGCAGCAGCAGCAGCAGCAGTAGTCCATTGTATATATGTATCACATCTTCTTTCTCCACTCCTCCACCAGTGAACATGTAGGTTGCTTTCATGTCTTGTCTATTGTAAACAGTGCTGCAATGAACATTGGGGTGGATGTACACTTTCAAACCATGTTTTTCCTCCAGATATATGCCCAGGAATGGGATTGTTGTATCATATGGTAGCTCTGTTTTTAGTTTTTTAATAAACTTCTGTACTGTTTCCCATAGTGGCTGCACCAATTTACATTCCCACCAACAATGTGGGAGGGTTCCCTTTTCTCCACACCCTCTCCAGCATTTATTATTTGTAGACTTTTTGATGACTATTCTGACTGATGTGAGGCAATACTTCATTATAGTTTTGATTTGCATTTCTCTATTTAGTGATGCTAAGTATCTTTTCATGTCTGTTGATCATTTTGATATCTTCTTGGAGACATGTGTATTTAGGAGTTTTGCCCATTTTTGTTTGGGTTGTTTGTTTTTTTGATGTTGAACTGTATGAGCTGTTTTTATATTTTGGAAATTAATCCCTTGTTGGTGTCATGGTTTGGTTTGGAAATATTTTCTCCCATTCTTTAGGTTTTCTTTTTGTTTTGTTTATCATTTCCTTTGCTCTGCAAAAGATTTTAAGCTTAATTATGTTCCATTTGTTTATTTTTGCTTTTATTTCCATTATTGTAAGAGATAGATCCAAAAAAAATTGCTGCGATTTATGTCAGGCTATACTACCTATGTTTTCCTCTAGGAGTTTTATAGTGTCCAGCCTTACATTTAGATCTTTAAACCATTTTGAGTTTATCTTTGCATATGGTGTTGGAGAGTGTTCTAATTTTATTTTTTACATGTAGCCATCCAGTTTTCCCAGCACCTCTTATTGAAGTTCAGACTTTCTTTTCTCCATTGTATTCTTTTGCCTCCTTTGCCATAGATTAATTTGCCATAAGTGTATAGGTTTATTTCTGGGCTCTCTATCCTGCTGCATTGATCTATGTGTCTGTTTTTGTGTGAGGGGCTTCTCATTTCTAATTCTCTTGACCATCTCCTGAAAGTCAAGGGCTGCTTGTTGCATTCCCTCACTTCGTTCTTTTGGCATCTCACTTGCTTCTGGTCCTTTCTGGTGAACCCTCTGCATATCTCCTAACCTTCCCACATTTCTCTTTAACATCATTGTTTAAGCTTCTTTTGCCTTGTTCTCAGCTGAGAGTCACATCAAAATCATCTTTGGGTCCTGGTGGTTCCATGACAGATTGAACATATGACTCAGCACATGCACTTCTGGGTGTCTGCCTACTTCTACACTTTGTGTTCCAAGTAGCATTATTTATAGTATGGATTGGGAGAATCCTTGGAGAAGGGAATGGCAACACACTCCAGTATTCTTGCCTGGAGCATTCCATGGACAGAAGAACCTGGCAGGCTACAGCCCCTGGGATCACAAAGAGTCTGATACCACTGAGCAACTCACACACACACACACACACACACAGAAGTAGAAACAACCCAAAAGGCATAAAGTGATGACTAGACCAACAAAAGATATTCTGTCTATACAGAGGATAGTGTTCAGGCACAAAAAAAGGAGTACATGAAATGAAGCACTGACATGTACAGTATGAATGAACCTTGAAAGCATTATGCCCACAGGAAAAAACAGTCATAAATATTATGATTCTATAATACTTGAAATGACCAGAACAGGCACATCTATAGAGATGTATAAGTGTTGCCTAGTCCTAGAGGCTGGGCTACATGAAGAATGACTGCTCAAGGAAACCAAGCTTCTTTTTGGGGTGGTAAGATGTTCTAAAATTGATTGTGGAGATAGTTGCACAACTCTTTGAATGTACTGAACCATTGAATTGTACACATTAAAGGAATTACATGTGAACTGCATCATATGTAAATTATATCTCAAGGGTTATTGCAGGAAAGGAAAGACTCCTGTGGAGTTTTTAAAAATTGTGCCAGGGCCTAACTCACCTCCTCTCCCCTCCACACATGCTGAATACTCCACGCATTTCAAGCTGCAGAAATAATTCTCAAGGGCAGTCACTGCCTATCATGGAGACCTGCCTCAGCCTCTTTGTCTCCTTGTACCATCTCTGGTGGGAGTGCTCATTCCAGCCATGTCCTGGGGTGGTTACACAGTTGGAGTAGGTGCCTGGACAGTGGCTGTTATTCAGACATGCAGGTGTGTAGACAGATCTGAGGTTGGGAACAGCAGCCTTGTCTTTGCAGCTGACTTCTGCCAGTGGCATTAGTCTTCTGGGGCGTCCAGAACTGGATGATTAAGACACACAAACTTAGTTTCTCTCAGTTCTGGAGACTGGACATCTGAGATTAGGGTGTGGCAAGGATGACTTTGCTGAGGCCTCTCCCTTGGGATGGAGGTGGCTGCCTTCTCACTGTGTTCTCATGCGGCCTTGGCTCTGTGTAAGTGCATGCCTGGTGTCTCTTCACGTATCAGATTAGCAATCCCATTTGTTTCTACCTTGATTACTTCACCAAAGGCACTGTCTCCAAGGACAGTCATGTTGGGATTAGGGCTTCAAGTTCATCAGTGGCCTCCAAGTCACCAAACTCTCTGGCTCTTCTATGTGTCTTCACTTCCTTTCAGTGACCACTGATGGCTGTTTTCTGACTCTACTCCTGCCTCTCTGCATCAGCATTTCCATTCCCTTTTAGTTGATTTTTCCCATTTTTGTTTTTTCACTTTATGAAGTGCTTTTTTTTTTTTTTACATTTTATTTGAAAAGAATAGGCAATTCCTAATGTAATTTGAATAAATGGAATTAAAAAAATTTTTGTGATTGGATAACCTGACAATAATGACTTTCTTATTTTAGTGAAAATCCAAAAATTTAATAAAGCCAAGCCACAGCCTGACGTACTTGAAGAAGAGAAAATCTATGCTTACTCCAACAATATTACCTCAGAGACTGGATTCAGGTATGTGCAGAGTGAAAGATTAGAGAAAGAGAATTAAAAGTTTTTTCATCTAAAAATCTAGAGAGCATTCTGATGCTTGGAGTTTAGGACTCTGCATATGTTAGACTATATTTACAACTGTGTTTGATTGATTTCTCTCCTCTCAGCTGTGGTGAAACTAAGTCTAAAGAAAGAATCTCATTTGGGGATATTGCTTTGGCTTGTGATGTCTAAGAAAAATAACAAAATTTTCTTCAAAAAACCTGAAAAATAGTAGGGCTCCATTAGCAAAGAGACTGTTGGTAAACATATGTAACCATGGCCACCTTGGTTCTATGCAGGCCTCTCTCAAGCCTGGAGGAGGTTGTGGAGAAGCAGGGAGACATCATAGTGTACCTGAAGCGGCACAACGCGCTCCTCAGTCAGCGGCTGCTGTCCTTCTCATCCTCTGACCTCGGCTCTCAGCCAAGTGGGATTTGACAGCAATTCCAGAGGAACCAGAATCACTTAAGACTGATCAACTCCCTGACAAGGTGTCACAAGAGATTGCAGCTTTGCCAAGTACCATTCTACAGTTTCTGTTGGAAACCTGAATCTGATTCTCACCTGTGTGACTGTTTAATAAGTAGGACACACGGATCATTTGAAAGGCACTTTGAAGAGCCTTGATAACTCATGGAAGATATATATTTTGCACATTTTGAAATTATTTAACCACTTAGTTTATCCTAGGTCAAAGTGTAGTTTAAACATCTCCTTGGCCAACACTTTTTCCATACTCTTTGAAACTTGGTGATAATTTGTCTTTTTGTAAAGAAAGTCTGACATGACAACCTACTTAAAATGGGGTTTTGATCAAATGAGTTTTTTCCACTTTTATACAGGTGAGAGAAGTCATCATTTCTCATGATTAGTGGTTTTTTCCATGGAGCCTGTGTATTTTATATGCTTCTGTGGTTTTAGATATCCTTGGCCCTTATAGTTTTTATAAAGAATTTCCCACTAGGTGATTTACCTTCCAAACCCTACAGTTTTCCATCCTCCAGAAGATGTGAAGTTTACTTGGAGCAGTGTTAGGCCAACCGGTGCCGCCTGTGACTGCAGCAGGGGCTGTGCCTGGCAGCGCCTGAAACGGAGAGGACTTCAGGCTTTCTCTTTCTTTCCTTTGACCCTTCTTTGAGAGATTGCTGTTTCAGTATTGACCAGTTCTCATTGAATCAATAAGTTCACCGATTTAAAAGGAGTCTTCAGTGGCTTTTAGTTTGTCTGAAAGAAAAAAAAGAACTTTTTTTAAGTCTTGGATTATACTTAAAAATTATGGGAAAAATGTCTTATCAACTGTTTATATACAGATATTAAACATATATAATTCTTCAGATAAAATGAAGCATTTCTCTGTGTAAATGGCATTTTTCCTCCATTTTTCCTGCTTTGCCCTTTTCATTAATCAGTTTGCTTTGGCACCTTTCCATGCTGCCTCAGAAAACTTCTTGCTTGAATGCTTAATGAGAGAGGGGATATTTGTGATTAGGTATGCTGCTAAAAATCTCTTTTGTATTTAGCTGAATAATGAATATTTGATTTAAAAATCTTTGAGCTATACATAACTGTTTGACAAAGAATGACTTCAGTGGGTCATCCCACACTTATGAAATGGTACACGTCTATTTCCTTCAGATACAGCCCTCTCAGAGCACTCTCAGGATTTTCTGCTGAGGTCAGGTGATTGATTGCTTGTCACCTGCAGTCAGCCCCATTGAGTCCCCAAAAGTGACAGCATTCACAAACTAAACCCGAAGTTGTATTTTTAAATTTAAAATTATATCCAGGTTTCCTGACTTTCTCTTCCTCCCTTTTTTTCTTTTTCCCTTCCTTTTAGCATTTCTCAAAGCTGTGGAAATTTGTCTCTGTGCCCTGGAGAGCTTTTGCCTTTAGCTGTTTTCCTTAAGGAAAGCACTGGTGGTAGGTGATTAATGCTCATATATATTTTTCAAACTCAATTTGTATCTATCATCAATTTCTAAGGTTATGAGATGAACTTTGGTTTACAGAGAAAAGTATAGTTTAAATGTTAGAATAGTCAAGTTCTAATGGGATGTCTGTATAATCACCAACACACTTTTCTAAACAAAATGCTGAACATTTCAAACAATAAAAGAAATTTAAAAAAGAATGAACCAAACAGTTTAAATGTTAATCATTCTGTGCACCAGAGACAATGTGCTAGCACCATGGATAGAAAAATTAGTGAGACAGTCCTTGTTTAAAACTTACACTCTAAGGAGAGGACTAGGATTTCCAGGCTCTGTGCTGTGTGAGATGATGGCAGCAACTGCAAGATAGCACAGGGGCTCCAGGTCAGAGATTTCTCTGGCGGGGAGGGGGGAGGAGAAAGCTTTAGGAACTCCAGGGAAATTCATGAGTAAACAAGAAGTGCGATAGCTACTGAGGACCATACGTGCTGTGTATAACTTGAGCCCAAAGTGTGAGGCAGGACTGGGAGGAGGAACAACCAAGATTCTGGGGACCCTGACCCTGCGCTGGAATGGGTCCCACTGAAGAGTTCTAGGCAGGGAAGTGGCAATTGGTTTTAGTTTCAGGAAGATCAGACTGTCAGGGTGGGATGGGAAAATGGGTGGCAGAGTCCGTGGTGCTGAATGAACAAAGGCAGGTGGAGTAACATTTTATTATGCGTATGTATGTTTATATCTGTGATGTACATTTTATTGTGCGTATGTATGTTTATATCTGTGATGTACATTTTATAGTGCATGTGTATGTTTATAGCTGTGATGTATTTCTATATTGTTAATTTGAAAATTGTGTTTCAAATGACAGTAGCATCATGACTTACTGCATTTCTTTGAATATTAATGAGGTTGACTTTTTTTTTTTTCATTCTTTGTCCTTTTACAAATCTTTTGTGATGTACATGCGTAAGCCTTTTGCTTATTATTCTCCTAGGATATTCTTTTTCTTAACAAACATGATCTGCCTTTCTATATCAGGATAGTCTTCAGTTTATAGTTGTTGGGAATGTTTTCTAATTTGTTTGGGGTTCTTTTGCCATGAACTCTTCAACTACAGCCTGGATTCTGTCCCTGCAGCATTGGTGGGACTGACACAAATAGATCCCTAAAGTACATTGGGTGAAAGCCAGGAGTATCTTGAGGGAATTTTAATATACCCAGACTTGGAAATTCCCTGGAGTTCCAATGATTAGGGCTGCTCTGCGCTTTGACTACTGAGGGCCCAGATTTAATCCCTGATCAGGGAAGGAAGATGCAAGCTGCACAGCAAGGCCAAATATATTTGTATACACACACACACATAGGCTTCTGCTGGGGGCCTTTTTCTTCATCCAGAGATTCAAACAGAGGTCTTATGTGAATTGAGTTAATTCTTTTTCCTTTTTTCTCTAAGACAGGGTTCTCCATCCTTGGCGCTATGGGCATTTTGAGTTGTATAATCTTTGTTTCAGGGACTGTCCTGTGCATCATAGGATGTTTAGCAGTATGACCACTGGGATGCCTGTAGCAACCTCTAGTTGTGACAACCAGAAGTGTCTCCGTGTGACAGCAGGATGAGCACAGCCCAGCAGGCAGCCATTGCTGTGCCTTATTACTCCGCACCCTGTTGCTAGGCAACAGGTCCTGCTCAACTGTTGGCTGGTACCTCAGTAGGCCCTGCCCACAAGCAAGCATCAATGAACGGCTGTTAGTTGCCCTGCCCAGCTATTGGTCAGCACCACAGTGGGCCCTGCCCACAAGGAACTGTCAATGAGGGAACACTAGGGAAATGATTCAGCCAGGGTCAGTGGTGTGGTGGTGATCAGGTGGAGAGTGAGGTAAGAGGCAGATTCAGGCTTCTCCTGGAGGCCCTCCAGCTTACCCAGCCTTGGGCCAACGGGTGAGCTGGCAGGCCCAGGGAGCAGGCTGGACACTCTGTCCTGCAGGGCTCCAGAGCCCTCACTCAGGCCCTCCATGCCGAGGCCCAGGCCTTGAGGCAGCAGTGAACCTGTCTGTGACCTAATAGCAGTGTCCGTTTGTCTGGGTCACAGTCTGTGAGACCTGGTCTCCCCTACTCGGGCAGCCTGAGGAGACTGAGGGCCAGTTTGGTCGGATGCCCGACTCCATCAGGGGTGACAGGTGGGCAGCGTGCGGAGCCTGACCCTGAGGAGCTGAGCTCTGCCTCCTCTTAGCCAGGACTGGGACCTTGGAGGGTGAAAGTTGTGCCTTGGGACTTCGCCCTTTCTTGTCAGGACAGAGTAACATTATTCTGTTAATAATAAATGAATAACATTCGTTTGGTAGAGATTTACAGGAAAATTGTTACTGGACCCCAAGAACAAAGGATCTGACACCAAGAAGTTTGCAACAACTAACTACCTGTCCCTCAATTTTTGCTTTTAAAGGGGCTTGCTAAAAGCTTTCAGTAACTTTGTGGTTAGGGTGTGAGCCACCCATCTCCCTGTATGAATCTGTAATAAACCTTTCTCTGTTCCACACTCTAATGTTTTAGTATTGATGGGTCTTACTGTGTATCAGGCACACAGACTTGCGATTCTGTAACATCTGTACACAGGCATTTCATTTCATTTAATACTTACATTTTGTGGGAGCTAATGTGCACCAGGAAGTGTTGTAGGTGTTGGCAACGGGGATCAGTCAGACAGAGATGGTTTCTGTTGTCATGGAACCTACATTCTTGGGTGCAGTTGGGAGGAGTAAGATAGAGGGAGGGTGGAAGTGAACGCAGACAAACAAGCCAGCATCTGGTTTGAAGAATACACTTCTTTTTTTTTTTTTTTTGTAAATCAGGCCTCGTGGAGATTTTAATGTTAATATGACTTAGGGAAAGAATTTAGCTTCAGTATCCTATAAACATTCAGAAAACTGAATGGCAGAGAAAATGAACTTTATGTCTGCTTCATACTTTTTACAGAAGACACCAGTATTTAGTGGTCTTACAGCCTGATCAGAAATGCTCTTGTGAGCCTTGAATACAAAACTCCCACCTGGCAGCCTCTTGAATTCTTGAGGAAACAAACCTCAAATATATGACAATCACAAATCACAAAAATCTCAAGACATTTCCTAGGTTTCCTAAAGAAGATTGTAGTAAACATGTCTCTAAATTGTCCCCTCCCATTCTTTCTGTTCTGACCCAGCTTTTTTACCCAGCTACTCTACTGGAACTTCTTATCAAGGCAAAGGGGACTGAGTGCACCTCCTCGGCCTGCCTGCCGTGGTCCTTTCAGTTCCCCACTCTCTCCTCACTTGATTTTCTTTACTCAGGCTTCCAGGACACTGCAACCTCCTAATTTTCCTTTTCACTGGCCTCCTGTCCTATCTCCTTTGCAGGCTACTTTTCTTGATGTTAGTGTCTCCTGGTCCTCTTTCTTCTCCATCAGTTCTTGCTCTTGCTGACCTCATGGCTATAGCAAATTGTACAAGCTGGCCCCTTCCAGATGTGTCCTCCCTGACCTCCAGATGCATATACCCAGGTGCTCCTCTAGATCCCCACTGCGATGCCTAAAAGGCATTTTGCAAAACTAAGCCCTCCAACACAGCCTTCTCTATCTCCACCAGGGTAGCTCCTCTTCCTCTCACATGCCTACAAAATCTATCAGCAAACCTTGCTGGCTTTTCCTTTAAAATAGAGCCAGAATCCATCACCTTCACATGGATTGTTGAAATAGTCTCTTTACATGGACTTTTAGCTTCTAACCAATGTTCTTCCCCCACATATCCCCACGCCAAACATCAGCATTTAATGTAGCAGCCAAAGAGGACATGCTGAAGCACACATATGCCATGCTACTCTGATGATTCCCTGCTGCTTAGTCACTTCAGTCCTGTCTGACTCTGTGACCGTATGGACTGTAGCCCATCAGGCTCCTCTGTCCAGGGGATTCTCCAGGCAAGAATACTAGAGTGGGTTGCCATGCCCTTCTCCAGGGGATCTTCCTGACCCATGGATCTAACCCAGGTCTCCTGCACTGTAGGCAGATTCTTTACTGCTGAACCACCAGGGGAGTCCTAAATGTTTAATAAAAATCCAAGTCCCTGGCAGTGACATCCAGGGCTCTAGAAAATCAGCTCCCACACACCTCAGCTTTTCCTTCACTTTCTCTGCTCTGGTCATGTTGTTTCTGGCCTGTGAGACACATCTGCAACTCAGGACTTTGCACCCCTGTTCCCTCTGCCTGGAAAGATCAACTCCTATGGAACTTTATCTCCTTCAAGTCTATGTTCACATGTCTCTTGCTTATTGAGGCCTCCTGCTCACACTCACCCCCTCTATCTCCCTTACCTTGTAGGGGTTCTGAATATATATCCCCTCAAAATAGGTCAGTTTGGCATATTGGTTATTTTGAACTAAAGTTATTGAGAAACAACCACTTACAAAAATGTAAACTCTTGGTGCTGACCAGGTGGTCAGTTGAGTAGTTTATACTCTGCCTTCCACTACAGGGGGCATTGGTTTGAACCCTGGTTGGGGAACTAAGATCCCACATGCTGCCTGGCCCAGCAAAAAAAAGAACCCCCGCAGAAAAGAACCCACAAGAGAAAACCCACCACTCATAAAAGAGTCACTTAAAAAAAAAGAAGTAAGCTCTTATTCTCCTTTGTCCCTGTGAAAGCAGGAGATAAAACTGCCATGTGAAAGGTACCCTCCCCTCAGCAGTGAAACAGTAGGACCCTGTATGGCCCTGCTGGATTCAAAAGACCCTCTGTGTCCCCTGTTTCTTGTTTATATGTAAAAAAGGCTTTAGTCTCCTAGGCCTTCCCTGAGTTCCAAAGAGCAGGCACAAGAAGTTACTAATTAGTGGAGAGAGGGAATACAGACACAAAGGAAAAGCAGTCAAGAAATAATCATCATCATCAGTGTTAGTTGCTCAGTTGTGTCCGACTCTGTGACCCCATGGAGTGTAGCCCAACAGGTTCCTCTGTCCATTGGGTTCTCCAGGCAAGAATACTGGAGTGGGTTGCCATTTCCTTCTCCAGGGTATCTTCCCAACCCAGGGATCAAACCAGGGTCTCCTGCATTGCAGGCAGATTATTGGCTAGCTGAGCCACCAGGGAAGCCCCAAGAAACAATAGTGCAGAGATAGAAAGAGTCCTGGTTCCTCCCCAAGTGACATATATAGCAATCTGATGCATATCTTTGAGTTTTTCTGCAGGAACTAAGACCCATATGTAGGATGGTAACTACAAACTAAGGATGAGTATGTAGCTCAAGACTGGTTGGAACCAGAAGGCTGATAATTAAGATTCTTAAAACCACCTGGTTACCTGACCACCAAACAATCAGAAGAAAGCCATGTACCCTGCAACCCTCATCCCAGTTGTCCTGAAAGCCGTCTGGGGTCTTTTGAGCATGAGCTGCCCAGTCTTACTTGGAGCTGAAATAAATGCTATACTTGTTCACCACAACCTGGTGTCATTAGATTGGCTTTGCAGCATGGTGCGCATGCAGACCCAGGATTGATCTGGTAACACCAGGAGAATAGAAGTCATACTTAACACCAGACAGAATTTAGAGCCAAGAAGGCTCTAAATAAACAAACCTTGTTTAGGGAAGGAAAAATAATTTTTCCTCTGCCCTATTAGGTTCTTTCCTGGGAACCCACTGTAATAAAAGATAGTAAACAGGAGACCAAAAAACCCCCAAACTTTATCAGCATGTATACCTTCTGTGTACATGGGAGATCGCCAGGCATACTGAGTGATATCCCCAAACGGCCCAAGAGTGACACAGAGTGAAAGTTGCTCGGTCCTGTCTGACTCTTTGCCACCCCATGGACTCCATGGGATTCCCCAGGCCAGAACACTGGCATGGGCAGCCTTTCCCTTCTCCAGGGGATCTTCCCAACCCAGGGATTGAGCCAGGTCTCCGCACTGTGGGCAGATGCTTCACCAGCTGAGCCACAAGGGAGCCCCAGGCCACCACCTTAAATACCTCTGGCAAAGGACCAGTGAGCATGCTGAAGGGTGGAGAAGCCAGTCATGGAGGCTACAGGAAAGGCACAGCTAAGAAGAGTGTCATTGTCATGTAGATTTAGGTCTTTGTCTTCTCCATTGGTCAGATTATAAGATGTAGAACTATCTCCCCCACCCTGGCATAGAGAGGGAGATACCCTTACACATAGAGATTTTATTTATAGATATAAATGTTTCTTGAAAAAGAGTAGCTAACTGCTTGGTCACTTCTTTACAAGTCATGCTTTTATGGGGCTCCCATGTGTACAAAATTAAATTTTTTTCTCCTGGTAATCTAATGGCCTATAGCCATTATATTATTAAACCAGTCAAAGAAACAAGGAAGGAAGAAGATTTTTCTGCCCCTACATCTTGTTTGTTTTTCTCCCATTGCACTTTCCACCTTCCATATTATGTAATTTACTTACTTACTTTTTCTCTCCCCTGACTGGAATGTAACAAATTAATTTAAGATGTAAAAAAGATTTAAAAGTAAAAAAAAAATACAACAATTTCCCTACATTATTCACAAGTGCACAAAGACATGTAAAATCATGGCAGTAATGATTATAAGAGTGAAAAATTTCATAATACACTGAAATAGTTTCAGGGGAGTAAGTATATGTATACACATAATGTTATGTGTGTGTATGTATATATATATATATATATATAAACATATACACTGATATAGAAGATGTCTGATGCCATATATAAAATTAAGAATATGTGGGGAAAATATTTACAATGTAAGAGTCAAACATGCTTATTTAACATTTTCAATTTGAAAAGAATGCAACAGAAAACAGACAAGGGTAGTAGAAAACATCAGATATGTTCCCATTAACATTAGAATTAAGACAAAATTGTTCACACATTATCATTCTGGAGGTTCCAATAGAATATTCAGATGATATAAAATATATGGATCTTTATAGATGGAAAAAAATAATGAAAATTACCACTACTTCCAGATTATATGATTCAATTCAGTTCAGTTGCTCAGTCGTGTCTGACTCTTTGCAACCCCATCAACTGCAGCATGCCAGTCTTCCCTATCCTTCACAAACTCCTGGATCTTGCTCAAACTCATGTCCGTTGAGTCAGTGATAACCATCCAACCATCTCATCCTCTGTTGTCCCCTTCTCCTCTGCCTTCAATCTTTTGCAGCATCACAGTCTTTTCCAATAAGTCAGTTCTTCACATCAGGTGGCCAAAATATTGGAGTTTCAGCTTCAGCACCAGTTCTTCCAATGAATATTCAGGACTGATTTCCTTTACGATTGACTGGTTTGATCTCCTTGTAGTCCAAGGGACTCTCAAGAGTCTTCTCCAAACATCACAGTTCAAAAGCATCAGTTCTTTGGTGCTCAGCTTTATTTATGGTTCAACTCTCACATCCATGCATGACTACTGGAAAAACCATAGCTTTGACTAGACAGATCTTCATCGGCAAAGTAATGTCTCTGCTTTTTAAGACACTGTCTAGGTTGGTCATAGCTTTTCTTCCAAGGAGCAAGCATCTGTTAATTTCATGGCTGCAGTCACAATCTGCAGTGATTTTGGAGCCCAAGAAAATACAGTCTCTGTTTCCATTGTTTCTCCATCTATTTGCCATGAAGTGATGGGACTGGACACCATGATCTTAGTTTTTTGAATGTTGAGTTTTAATTTTTTCACTCTCCTCTTTCATCTTCTCTTTCATCTCTCATCAAGAGACTCTTTAGTTCCTCTTCACTTTCTACCATAAGGGTGGTGTCATCTGCATAGCTGAGGTTATTGATATTTCTCCCTGCAGTCTTGATTCTAGCTTGCGCTTCATCCAGCCTGGCATTTTGCATGATGTACTCTGAATATAAGTTAAATAAGCAAGGTGACAATATACAGCCTTGATGTACCCCTTTCCCAATTTGGAACCAGTCCATTGTTCCATGTCCAGTTCTAACTGTTGCTTCCTGACCTGCATATAGATTTCTCAGGAGGCAGGTTAGGTGGTCTGGTATTTCCATCTCTTTTAAAAATATTCCACAGTTTGTTGTGATCCACATAGTCAAAGGCTTTGGCCTAGTCAATGAAGCAGAAGTAGATGGTTTTCTGGAACTCTCTTGTTTTTTCACTGATCCAGTGGATGTTGGCAATTTGATCTCTGGTTCTGCTATCTTTTCTAAATCCAGCTTGAACATCTGGAAGTTCTTGGTTCACACACTGTTGAAACCTAGCTTGGAGAATTTTGAGCATTACTTTGCTGGCGTTTTAGATGAGTACAATTGTACAGTAGTTTGAACATTCTTTGGCATTGCCTTTCTTTGGTTTTGAAGTGAAAACTGACATTTTTTAGTCCTGTGGCCACTGCTGAGTTTTCCAAATTTGCTGGCATATTGAGTGCAGCAGTTTAACAGCATCATCTTTTAGGACTGAATAATATGATTGAATACCAGGAAAACTCCAAAAATCCTACTAGAAAAACTGTTATTTTATATATATATATAAAGGATGGACATTTTCACAGGACCATAATAGGTACTTGGTTCATGCATCTTGCCTAGTTCAGACCCTCTCTTTGAATGGTGGTCTTTCCCCTCCCCCCCCTTAATAATTTCTAATCAATATTCACTTTAATGAAACAGAAAAGAATTACAGTGACTGGACAACCACAAAAATAATTTTATGATGTTTTTGCTACCTGTGAGTATATAAATATGCTTTTGGAATTCCTGGAAAGCAATAGAAATAGGAGCATTCAATAAGATACCTGGGTGAAAACTTAATATATAAAAATTCATTGCTTTATACAGATAAGTACCAGTTAGAAGATACAATTCAAGAAAAGGCCTCATCTGTAATAACAACAAAAAAAGATTAAATAATCCAAATCTTTTTGAAGAAAACTTAAGAGCATTACTAAAAGTTACAAAAGAAGACTTGCAAAGGTGTGGCATGTCCTCAGAGTGTTGACACCATAAACATGTCAATTTTTGTCCAGGCAATCTATGAGAAGATTAATGCTATAGAAAACTGGGGTCATTATTATAATAACAGCAACAGTTAAATACTGTCCATTAACAATCAGATCAAAGAAATGGAATAGGAGATAAAGAAATAGCCCAAAGTGTGTATGGGAATTTAGTATATAAAACTGACACTTAAAATCACCACACACACACACACACAAATCACCACAGAAAAGTTAGCTCAATCACTAAATGATATTAAAACCACTGGGTAAAGCACCAAAGAAAAAACTTAGGTTATTTTCTCTATCTTAAAATTCATAGCTTCTAAATCCAGCTAATTCAAACATTAATGTTTTAAAATGAAACCATTAAAGTATTAGAAATAAACAATGGTTATGTTTTTACAATCATTTTAGAGAGGTGAAGTCTAAGACTTTTAGGATTGACATAGAAGCCATAAGTGAAAAGCCTGATATATTTAACTGCATTTCCCCTTGGGAAAACTAACTAAAATTTCCCCTTGGGAAAAAACTGCTGTAAGGTGATCATGACAAAAGTTTTAGGACAAATAAGAAACTGGGTAAAAATGATCTACAATTCAAGTCACAGGCTAAGAATTTGAGTTGTGATTAAGAAATATATATTTGGCATAGAACGCTGTGAATGATGTCGAATTTGTGATCTCTGAAGACTTAGCTTTGGGACCAGGAACTAGGCTTGCTCACTCAAGAGCTTTTGTGTAGCAGAGTTTTATTAAAGTATGAAAAAGGACAAAGCTTCTGACATAGACATCAGGAGGGGGACAGAGAGTGCTTTTATACTTTTATATACTTTTAATATGCTTTTTAATTAGTTATTACAATAAATCAAAAGACTGTCTCAAAGGTCTTACTAGACCCATTCCCACAATTTACATTTTAGAATGACAGGATTAGAGCTAACAATAGAAAGATCTTACCAGACCCAGTCCCATAATATACATTTTAAGATAACAGGATTAGTTAGAAGGTTCTCAAGAAGGAAAATCATATCCTTAAGCAGGATACATTGTTATATAATCCTTAGTACAGAGTTTAAGCTGAGTTTTTTGTTGTGTAATCATCAGCTCTGGGCTTAAAGAAAACAACAACAATAAAAAAAAAATGTTTTATGTGACTAAGACTAAGGAATGTAGGAAAAAGTTTGTCCTTTTCTCCTCCATGAGAACTCTAGGCTCCTGTGTCCTCCTTGAGAACCCCACATCCCTCTCTCCTCCTCAGGGACCCCAGACTTCTTATCAACCTACCTAGAAAATGACCCCCTCACAGCTAAAACCCTTGAAATTTCCTATGTGATAAGACCAATGGGAACATCTTGTTATAATATTTGGTCTGTTGTCATCATTTCTTGAACAGCTCCAAAGGTATTAAAGGGAAGGAAGCCCCTTTCAACTGCAGTTGAGCTGATGTTCTAAAGGTGACTCTTGCAAAGACCCTAAGGATTGGGTTTTGATGCCTCAGAAAGCAACCAAGTGATCGGAGGACTGGAACTTACAGTCCCTTCTTTACCAGCCTCCAGGGAGAGAGAGAGGATTGTGGTTGACTCAGTCACCAGTGGCCAATGATTTACTCATTTGTGCCTCCATAAAACCCCAAAAGATGGGGCCCAGGTGTTCTTGGGGAGCACGTGGAGGTTGGAGTGGGTGCTGTGCCCAGAAATGGGTAGAAGGGAGCTCTGTGCCCCTTCCCACACATCATGCCTTATGCATCCTTTCCATCTGTCTGTTCCCAAGTTATTCCTATTAGAGTAAACTGGAAATGTGTTTTCCTGTGCTCTATGAACTGCTCTAGGAAATTAAAGGAAACAAAAGAGTGGGTTTTGGGAAGCACAAATGACAACCTAGGCTTGTGATGGTTCCCCAAGTGTGTGGGAATGGAACTGGGGGCAGTAGCTTTGTGAGACTGAACCCCTAAACCTGTGGGAGCTGATGCTATATCTCCAGGTAAGTGGCTTCAGAATCACAAATTGTGGGATACCCAGCTGACATCGCAGAGCTGTTTGCTGTGTAAGAGGAGAGAAGACACAGTGGATTGGGGTGCGGTGGGTAATTCCCCTTACACAGACTAAGAGCAGGATTCTTTAACAGAAGAACGACTGCCACAGAAAGGGCCAAGTATACAAACAACATAGACAGAAAAGGAAACAAATGCTTTATAAGCCTCTGAAAAGATGATAAATCTCAGTCATAAGGAAAAATGCAAACTGACCTCCACTGTGACACAAAGCCAGATATGTGAACGTGTTACTCCTCTGTGAACAAGGGTAAACTCATGTCCATCGAGTCAGTGATGCCATCCAGCCATCTTATCCTCTGTTGTCCCCTTCTCCTCTGCCTTCAATCGAGACTATTATAGACAGGTATTTTAGAGTATAATTATTGTTAAGAGTTTATCTAAAAGCTCATACCACATTTACATTTTTTAGGGGTTTTCTTTGTTATTGTTTTTAGAGGTACTTTCTTTGTTGACAAGCTTGTGACAGATATGACAATATAGCGATTTTTAACTTATAATAAACCTAGGCACAATGACAATTTTGGGCTTCATGTTAATGACTCTTAGACATGTCTATAGTAGAGTAGCAGGGAAAAAAATACTAGATATTTAATATTGACTATTTCCCAGTTCACATGAATCTGAAATTCATTTAGGTCAATTTTTTCTAGTATTTAGAGCTGTTTGATTTGTAAGGGCTTCCTTTTCTTTTGACCATTTCGATAAGAACTCACAACTTGAGCAATATTATGAAATAACAGAAGACACACTGAGACATACATAAATGCAGACAGACAGACAGAGATCTTCTAGTTTTCTGCCTGAGATTTAAAATGTCCGGTTGAGCCTCTTTTTTTTAGGGGGTGGGGGTGGTGGTGGTGGGGAGGGGGATGGGGATGGGCAAGAATACCATTCCCTTCTCCAGGAGATCTTCCTGAGCCAGGGATGGAACCCAGATCTCCTGCACTGTAAGTGGAAAGCTTTACAGCCTGAGCTACCAGCGAAGTCTCCCAAGGCCCTGGAAAGGGTTCCCTTCATGCCTTGCCCTAGGCAGGCCTTTGTAAGAAGCAATTGTTTTGAATAATTGCATATGCAAAAGAACCAGCTTTATCGTTTCTAAGAAAAAAACAGTTTCATTATAACCAATTTTCTCTGGTTCTATAGAATATCATGGCCGTCCTAGGTCAGGTCATCTTTCCTTTCTGTAGTCATAGTTTGATCCCTAAATTATAGACAGATGAGCGGATAAAAAGCTTGGACTGTCTCTGTGGGATGGATCTGCTGGTGTTTCAGGTGTTTCACCTGGCGGCAGTAGCGAGGCCCGTGGGTCTGTCCTGGAAGTGGGTGTGCGGGCGGGCGGGGTGCACAGGGAGCGCGAGCCCGCCCCCCCCGCCCCCCCCCCCCCCGGCCGTCGCCCCCCCCCCCCCCCCCCCCCCCCGGCCGTCGCCCCTGGGGAGGGGCCGCACCTGTGAGCTCTCCAGGGGCGGGGCGCACCCAGGAGCGGGAGCAGGAGTGCGTAGGGGGGACCGGAGGGTGAGGGAAACGGAAAGAACTGCTCTGCCAGAGGGAAACGGAGAGAACCTCACAGTCTCAGGTTTTATGGTCATTGGGTTCCTTTCTGGCTTGTCTCTTGCCAGTCATTCTGAATTGGCGTCCTTCCTGGGGGCACACGCACCACTCAGCCGAGATGGATTCCAGCGAGGAGGATCCTGGGAAGTTGGTAGGACCTCTGGACTGGAGTTTCCCATCTCTTTTGGACCTCTCCAGAATCCTGGTTGGTGGTAGCTTCTGAGTTCCTTGATCCTTACCAGGACCTCCTGTGGTAAGATGACTCCTGCAAGTGTTTTCTCTTCTCCGTTGCCTGGCAAGGGTGGGTGGTCAGTGGTTTATTTAACAGTCTGTCTTTTGGTTCTCTCAAATAAGGTCCTTCACAGAGTAAATGTATAAAATTGTAGAAGTCAATGTTTTAAATAATTTATATTCACAATTTGGTAAGTTGGCTTTTTTGTTGTGTGTTAGAACTCATCACCAGACCAAAGGTCATGTAGATTTTTGTTGTTTTTCTAAAATTTTTAGTATTTTTTTTTTTGTAGTTGAATTACGGTGTGAGTTACATAGTTTGTGTTTCTGTTCATTTCATTCCATCTGTTTGGTTTTCTTTCTTTCTTTTTTTTTAACGGTTATTTATTTTTAGTTGATTGATCATTGCTTTACAATATTGGTTTGATTGGTCATACATCAACATGAATTAACCATAGGGGTACCTGTGGTCCCTCACTCTTGAATCTCCCTCCCACGTCCCGCCCATTCCCACCTCCCTAGGCTATCAGAGAGCCCCAGTTTGAGTTCCCTGAGTCAGACAGCAAATTCTCAGCTTAGGTTGGTGTGCATGCATCCATGCTGCTCTCCCCATTCATCTGTTCTCCATGTCTGCATCTCCACTGCTGCTACGTGAACAGATTCGTCAGGACCATCCTTCTAGAGTCCAGGTTTTTCTCTTTCTGACTGACTTCCCTGTTTCATACGCAGGTTTTTCTTTTTCTGACTGACTTCCCTGTTTCATACACTCTAGGTTCATCCACTTCATTAGAAGTGCCTCAGATGTGATCCTTTTTATGGCCGCATTCCATACATGCTCTGACTGTTCCTTACGGTATTTTGAGGAGGGTCGTGGAGCTATTCAGCTCCATTTGGGTTTGGGCTTCCAGTCTGAGCGCTCGCTGCAGAGCTGCTTCTGGGTGAGCCGTCTGGACTCTGGGAGCGCGGGGCTGCCCGCTCTTCTCCGGCGGCCCACAGGGGGCGCCAAAGCCCCCTCTGACCCGCGGGCGCAGGACGCTTTGCCTTCAAACTGGGCTCAGTGACCAGCTGGTGGGAGCTTTCTCTCAGGGCCATCAGGGCTCGGGCTTCTGGATAATGGGGCTGTGTCCAGGCTGAGAGGAGTGGGCTTGCCTCAGTGCCCCAGCAGGGAGGTGCTGCAGGAGGGAAAAATGAGGACAAAGTAGGCGTTTCCTGTGTCCAGCTGAGCGCTTGACCGGAGGTCCATCTCAGAGGACTCGGGGCGTTGGCGGGGGGGGGGGGGGGGGGGTGTGGGGGTGGGGTGGGGGGGGGGTGGGGAGAGCTCCATGTGCAAAATGGCGGGTTTTCAGTTAGATTTCTTTTAGATGATCTAGAGGATGGCCAGTGATGTTCTTCAGTGCACGTGGCCAGTTTTCCTGACACTGTTTCTTGAGAAGACTGTCCTTTCGTCTTCTCTTGTTCCCAGTTTGATGTTCATGAACTGACCACGTATATGTGGCTTCACTTCTGGACTCTCTATGCCTTCCTCGAGTCCACGTGCTGTGTTCGTGCCAGTTCTTGTACCGCTCCGTGATGTAGTTTGAAGTCGGAGAGGAAGATGCATCCAGCGGTGTTCTTCTTTCTAAGAGTCTTTTTGGCTGCCGTTTCTTCCTTGAAGGAGGCTCGCTTTCCCCGCATCCCGCGCACTCTACTTCCAGGCACGGGAGAAAAGCGCTTTAGGGAGGTCTTTTCTCAGGCCCCTTGCCCTTGAGCCTGGGGTCTAGCTAGGGGACCCACACTCACAGGCAGAGGCAGAACCAGATACACAGGTCTGGTCCAGCCCCCTGTACCTTCAGAGAGCTCTGGTGAGCCAGAGTCTGTCAGGAACCTCTGTGGCTCCCCCAGCAGCTCAGCCTGTGTGTGAAGGAGCAGACCCGACCTAGGGGCACAGTGGGCCTCTTTCTCTCCATGGTGCGCTGAGGCTGCTGGGCGAGCAAGGGCTTGAACATCCGTCCAGTTGCTCCTACCTTCCCTCTGACAGAGCCCTCACGCCTCTAGGCCTTGGCAGTGTGGAGATAGCTGGTACGCACCTCCTCTCCAAGGAGGCCCGGGGCCTAGTTGGAGTGGAAAGGCACTAGCGGAGCTGACCCCGGGAAGGCACCCGGGTATGTCTAACAACTCCTGCAAGCTGGCCCTTCGCGGGGAAGTACCACTTGAAGCCAGGAATGTCTTTGCAAGGCTGGCCAAGGGCAGGGCCACGCTGGGCTCTGACTCTGCCATTTCGGGCCTCTGAGCAGAACTGGCGTTCTCCTGGTGGAATACCTCCCCGGTTCCTTCCAAAGGCCGGTGTGCAAACACTCGCCGGTTGCCTGCCACTTCTTCCCTGAAGGAGGCTTGCTTTGCCTGCATCCCATGCACTCTGCTTCCAGGCAGGGGGAAAAAGCGCTTCTGGGAGGTAATCTCTCACGGCTCTTGCCCCTGAGCCTGGGGGCGAGCTGGGCACTCACACTCACAGGCAAAGGCAGAACAACATGCATGTCTGTTCCAGGCCCCTGCAACTTCAGAGAGCTCTGGTGAGCCAGCATCTGTCAGGAACCTCCTTGGCTCCCCCAGCAGCACAGCCTGTGTGCGAAGGAGCAGACCCGACCTAGGGGCACAGTGGGCCTCTTTCTCTCCGTGGTGCGCTGAGGCTGATGGGTGAACAAGGGCTTGAACATCCATCCAGTTTTTCCTCCCTTCCCTCTGACAAAGCCCTCATGGCTCTAGGCCTTGGTAGTGTGGAGACACCCGGTCTGCACCTCCTCTCCAAGGTGGCCTGGGTCCTAGTTCGAGTGGAAAGGCACTAGTGGAGCTGACCCCAGGAGGGCGCCCGGGCATATGTGACACACACCCGCACCCTGCTCCTTCAGGGGTAGTACCACTTGAAGCCAGGAATGTCTTTGCAAGGTTGGCCAAAGGCAGGGGCCATGCTGGGCTCTGACTCTGGCATTTCGGGCCTCTGAGCAGAACTGATGTTCTCCCCCTGAAACACCTCCTGGTTCCTTCCAAAGGTCGGTTTGCAAGCGCTCGCCGGTTGGCTGCCGCTTCTTCCCTGAAGGAGGCTCGCTTTCCCCACATCCCGCACACTCTACTTCCAGGCCTGGGAGAAAAGCGCTTCGGGGTGGTCCTCTCTCAGGGCTCTTGCCCCTGAGCCTGGGGACGAGCTAGAGTACCCACCGTCTCAGGCAAAGTCAGAACCACATGCACACGTCTGTTCCTGCCCCCTGCACCTCTGGAGAGCTCTGGTGAGCCAGAGTCTCTCAGGAACCTCCTTGACTCCCCCAGCAGCACAGCCTGTGTATGAAGGGGCAGACCCGACCTAGGGGCACAGTGGGCCTCTTTCTGTAACAAAAGACTTTTTTTCTTTCTCCAAATTGTCCAAAAACAGAATAGTGTGAATGACTCAGACTCTCTGGGTTCCCCAGTTTCACTAAAAGTATACAAGAAGGAGCTCTAGAGACACAAGTTTTAATGTATATCAAAGGAAGGTGGTGACTCTTCAGGGAGAATTCAGACAAGATATAAAACTTCACAATCTTTCTCTACATTTTCCATACTGTGTCCTCACCTGGCCTAGAGCTTGCAGTAAGATCACTTTATGCTTGGTGTTCTCAAAGTACTGTTTCAAAATTATCTGTATATTTATACATCTCTAACAGGTTAAGTTAACTTCTCCATCCAATAAAATATCTATTACTGTGATTAAACAGTGCATTCTAACCACCTTAACATGTAAGGATTCAGTTCAATGCAAGCTTTATCAACCCTTCTCTATAACTGAGGAGGGGCTTCCCAGGTGGCTCAGATGGTAAAGAATCCTGCTACAATGCAGGAGACCCGGGTTCAACTCCTGGATTGGGAAGATCCGCTGGAGGAGGGCATGGCAGCTCACTCCAGTATTTCTGCCTGTAGAATCCCATGGACAGGGAAGAGTCGCAAAGAGTCAAATGCGACTGAGTGACTGGGCACAGCACATAACTGAGGTCATTACTGTAAGAGTATGCAGGCAGAGCATACTTAAAAAAGTAAGAAATTCAATTCAAAATAGCCTCCTAAATTCAGCATTGCGTGTAAATACATAGTTTTAGATAGATCCCTGGTGGCTCAGAGGGTGAAGATTTGACCTGCAATGCAGGAGACCTGGCTTCTCTCCCTGGATTGGGAAGATCCCCTGGAGAAGGGAACGGCTACTCACTCCAATATTCTTGCCTGGAGAATTCCATGAATGGAGGAACCTGGTGGGCTATAGTCCATGGGGTCATGAAGAGCCAGACACGACAGAGCAACTAACACTTGCACTCCCCCCCCAGGTATGTATGTGTAGATGCCTCTGAGAACGGCGAGTGTGAAGTGCAGGCCAATCACGAGCACCCTGGTGTCTAGGGCCACTCAGTGTGCTCACAGGCAGCTTTATTTATCTTTCTTTGATCTGGTCTGGGCCTCCAGTCTGGCACATATTCAGAAAAGATTAAAGAATTAAAGTAAATCTGATCATCTCAGTTCAGTATTATTTCTTATTACACAGATTATCCCCCCCCCTCAAGTTTATATACCAGTTTAAATACTAATTTGACATAATGGGGAGGAAATGTTGGTTTCATTTCCCCCCAACATTCCCAGTTTGACTGTACATTGTCTATTTGTATTCTCATTTTCAGCAAAACTGCATAGTAATTGGCAGAATTTTTTCATAGGATAGAAGAGTATAAAGTGCTAATCACTCAGTCATGGTTGACTCTGCAACCCTGTGCACTGTAGCCCACTAGGCTCCTCTGCACCTGGAATTCTCCTGGCAAGAATACTGGAATGGATTGCCATTCCCTTCTCCAGGGTATCTTCCTGATCCAGGAATCGAACCCAGAATCTCTCACAATCTAGAAGGACCCTTTACCTTCTGAGCCACAAGTAGCATAAAATCCCTCTGCAAATTAGTAGCAGAGTATGAATTTGTCTTTCCCTAACAAGTGATGCAAATAGCATATCCACTAGATGGCAGAGTGACACAGTTTAAATCAAGGCACAAATAATGGGCTTTGATTGCTTTAGAGAAAGTAGCAGAAACTAATAGACACCAAGATGTTCATGGCTTAAATATAACTTTGAAAATATTTTATTCTGTGAAAGAAAAATGTGACCTGTAATGTCGACCGACGGAGGCTGCTGAGGCCACCAAGACATCAGCAGGGCTCCTGCATCGCCACGTCCCGCTCAGGCCGGTGAGCCTGAGGAACTCTGGAGGGAAACAGAGCCGCACCCTGAGGGAACGCAGGAAAGAAAAGAACAGGGTCCTGGCCCTCCGTAGTCAAGGTGCAGCTCAAAGGGGTGGTTTCATGGAGCCCAGACTGTTGCCTCTTCCCAGGCGCAGAAAAGCCCTAAATTCGTTAACGTGAGCTATCTGGTTTTCTTTAATTTCCGGTAATCTTCTGATGGTCTGACTACCTGGCTTTTGTTGCAAAATGCATATACATTCTGACTTCTCCTTTCCCTTTCCAGGCATTTTCTCTGAACTAACTGAGACGTTGTTTTACAGGTTTGTGCTGTGCGTCGTCTCTCAGTCGTGCTCGACTCTTTTGTGACCTCGTGGACTAGAGCCCACCAGGCTCCTCTGTCCATGGGATTCTCCAGGCAAGAATATTGGAGTGGGTAGCCATTTCCTCTTCCAGGGCATCTTCCTGACCTAGGGATCGAACCTGGGTCTCCTGCATTACAAGTGAATTCTTTACTATCTGAGCCACCAGGGAAACCCCTTATTTTATAGGTTTAAGTCCACAGAATAAGGAATTATAATTCTCAACTTTTAGGTTATACTTTTTTTTTGGTCAGTTGGTAATTTCATCCCTCTTTCAGGAATAAGGAAACAAATGTTAAAAGGTGGTAATTTACTTCATCACATTCAAGCATCAACTCACCTTTGATTTTTAGCTTTGTTCTAATTTTAGATTTTGAATTAGAAGTGATGTGTTGGCTCTTGGTCACTTACATAATGACATAGTTTGGGTAATGAAGAATGTTAACACTTCATTTCAATTTTATAAGTAAATACACAAGAATTTGGTGAATAATATGTCCAGATATTAATATAAATATAAAATCCTTACAGAAAAAAATACTATTAATATATTACAAAAATAAGAATGCATACTGAAGATATAACTGTTATTAACATATATATATATTTCAATGCCAAAGCAAAAAAATTCATAAGCCAAAAACTGTAGGAGATGATACGATATATGATATATTGATATAATGATATATACATCATATGATATATATAATGCTATCAATATATGATATCAATATATATATCATACCAATATATATATATGATATATATACCAATATATATATGATATGTATAGATATAATGATATCAATATATATATCATACCAATATATGATATTATGTATATATATGTGATTGTGTTGCTGTAGGAGATGATATGATATATGATATATGATATCATGATATATACATCATATGATATATATGATATGATGATATCAATATATGATATCAATATATATATCATACCTATATATACATATGTCATACCAATATATGATATTATATATATATATGTGATCGTGTTGCTGTTATAATCCCAAATAATACAATTACATATATAACACAGAAATCTACTAGTAAGGAATACAGTTTTTCCAGTTTTTCCTAAGCAATTTTAAAAATTGACTATATTTTAACCCATAAGTAAAACACAACAATTTTTCAATAATAAAATTATCATTTATTGGTTACTAGCAAATATAAGAGTAAATAAGACTGTCCATTTAAAACTGTAAAATCATTCCTTAAAAATTACAAAGGAATAATATAGATTATCATATCGAAAACTACTATATGAGATATAATTTAGGTGATAATCAAAAGAAATTATATGGTATTGCATACTGATAACAACAAAATTGAAATAGATAAAACATTCTTCTGGAATGGTCTAGATAAAGGCCTTAAGATACTGTTAGGACCTAAAATTTAGTCTTTCCACCCATCCTTCCAAAAACTTTTCAGACCAGGGAAATCAAATGAATAACCCATACTTTTTGCATCACTGTGAGAAAGATAACCTCAGGAAGTGAAATTTGCCTGTAAGTAAATAAATACTCATGAGGAGTGCAAAGGCCTCTGGGTCTCAAATTACCATAATTCTAAGTGTGTAGAGTGAAGAAATCTAAAGACACGGTTTAGAAAAGAGAAAAGGAAAGTGGAGATCTTATCAGTGGGACGAACAGGTAAAATCAATAATAAAGTTCTACTTACATAACCAGAAAGCAGGTCAAAAGTCTGATACGAAACAGCACTGGCTGCAAGAAAAAGGTTAGGCATTGTATAGGATTTGAGGTGAAAACTTCAGGGAAATTTCTTTCTAAGATAAAGGAGGAAAGAAAAAGGGTAATAATAGAGTTATAAATGTTAAGAGAAGCAAGATGAGTAAATTGTATTAAGGGTCTTCCAGAAACAAGATAAAAGAAACATACGCATAAACAATGATAATCAAAATCTCTCAATAACCATGCATTTTACATATAAAGAGATTTATATATAGATTTTAGGTATATACTGATGATGAAGCTGAAACTCTAGTACTCTGGCCACGTGGTATGAAAAGCCAACTCATTGGGAAAGACCGTGATGCTGGGAAAGACTGAAAGCAAAAGAAGAGAGTGGCTGAGGATGAGATGGCTAGATAGCATCGCTGACTCACCAGACATGAATTTGAGCAAATTCTGAGGGAGAGTGGAGAAGAGGGAAGCCTGGCATGCTGCAGCCCACGGGGTCTCAAAGAGTCGGAGTCAGACATGACTTAACAACTGAAAAATAAAATAATACATATATATGTATATATACATATATATGCATATATGTGTATACATATATTCATATGTATGTCTGTATGTGTATTCACATATACTTCATTTCGCTACACTACAGAAGAAAACAGCACTAAACAAGAATTCTTGTAAGCCACACAAAACCCAAGCTTACTCCACTAAGTTATATAAAAAACAAAACAAAACAAAAACCCCCCCTGTATCCATATAATCCTACTATAAAGGGAGGGGGAAAAAGCATAAAATGTGTCAGAATATTCCAAACAATGAATATGTCTCCATAATAACATCACATGCACTCAAAGACACACTCAGTAAGAACAGAAGAAAATGATAACACTCTGAACTGAATTAAATCTCCTTAAATAATTATATAGAAATATTAAAAGTAAGTCATAAACATAAAATAAAACATGAATAGAAAAAGAGATTATGCCAAATAAGAGTTGGTTAGACTCAAGAAAATGGCAAACCACTTTAGTGCTCTTGCCTTGAGAACTCCAAGAACAGTATGAAAAGGCAAAAAGATATGGCACTGAAAGATGAACTCCCCAGTTGAGTAGGTGCCTGATATGTTACTGGAGATCAGTGGAGAAATAAATACAGAAAGAATGAAGAGACAGAGCCAAAGCAAAAACAACACCCAGTTGTGGATGTGACTGGTGATGGAATTAAAGTCCAATGCTGTAAAGAACAATATTGCATAGGAACCTGGAATATTAGGTCCATGAATCAAGGTAAATTGGAGATGGCAAGAGTGAACATCAACATTGTAGGAGTTAGTGAACTAAATGGATGGAATGGGCAAATTTATTTCAGTTGACCATTATATCTACTACTATGGGCAGTAATCCCTTAGAAGGAATGCAGTAGCCCTCATAGTCAACAAAAGAGTACAGAATGCAGTATGTGGGTTCAATCTGAAACATGACAGAATGATCTCTGTTCATTTCCAAGGCAAACCATTCCATATCATGGTAATCCAAGCCTATGCCCCAACCAGTAATGATGAAGAAGGAGAGGTTGAACAGTTCTGTCAAGACCTACAAGATCTTTTAGAATGAATACCCCAAAAAGATGTCCTTTTCATTATAGGGACTGGAATGCAAATGTAGGAAGTCAAGAAACACCAGGAGTAACAAGCAAATTTGGTCTTGAAGTACGGAATGAAGCAGGGCAAAGGCTAATACAGTTTTGCCAAGAGAACGCACTGGTTATAGCAAACATCCTCTTCCAACAACACAAGAGAAGACTCTACACATGGACATCACCAGATGGTCAACACCAAAATCAGATTGATTATATTCTTTGCAGCCAAAGATGGAGAAGCTCTATACAGTCAGCAAAAACAAGACCAGGAGCTGACTGTGGCTCAGATCATGAACTCCTTATTGCCAAATTCAGACTTAAACTGAAGAAAGTAGGGAAAACCACTAGACCATTCAGATATGACCTAAATAAAATCCCTTATGACTCTACAGTGGAAGTGAGAAATATATTTAAAGGACTAGATCTGATAGACAGAGTACATGATGAGCTCTGGATGGAGGTTCATGACATTATACAGGAGACAGGGATCAAGATCATCCCCATGGAAAAGAAATGCAAAAAGGCAAAATGGTTGTCTGAGGAGGCCTTACATATAGCTGTGAAAAGAAGAGAAGTGAAAAGCAAAGGAGAAAATGAAAGATATTCCCATTTGAATGCAGAGTTCCAAAGAATAGCCAGGAGATAAAAGAAAGCCTTCCTCAGCGATCAGTGAAAAGAAACAGAGGAAAGCATCAGAATGAGAAAGACTAGAAATCTCTTCAAGAAAATCAGAGATACCAAGGGAATATTTCATGCAAAGATGGGCTCAATAAAGGACAGAAATGGTACGGAACTAACAGAAGCAGAAGATATTAAGAAGAGGTGGCAAGAATACACAGAAGAACTGTACGTAAAAGATCTTCACGACCCAGATAATCACGATGGTGGGAGCACTCACCTAGAGCCAGACATCCTGGAATGTGAAGTCAAGAGGGCCTTAGAAAGCATCACTATGAACAAAGCTAGTGGAGGTGATGGAATTCCAGTTGAGCCATTTCAAATCCTAAAGGATGATGCTGTGAAAGTGCTGAATGCAGTATGCCAGCAATTTGGGAAAACTCAGCAGTGGCCACAGGACTGGAAAAGGTCAGTTTTCATTCCAACCCAAAGAAAGACAATCCCAAAGAATGCTCAAAATACCACACAATTGCACTCATCTCACACACTAGTAAAGTAATGCTCAAAATTCTCCAAGCCAGGCTTCGGCAAATGTGAACCATGAACTTCCAGATGTTCAAGCTGGTTTTAGAAAAGGTAGAGGAACCAGAGATCAAATTGCCAACATTCGCTGGATCATTGAAAAAACAAGAGTTCCAGAAAAACGTATACTTCTGCTTTATTGACTATGCCAAAGCCTTTGACTGTGTGGATCACAATAAACTGTGGAAAATTCTGAAGGAGATGGGCATACCAGACCATCTGACCTGCCTCTTGAGAAACCTATATGCAGGTCAGGAAGCAACAGTTAGAACTGGTTCCAAATAGGAAAAGGAGTACATCAAGGCTATATATTGTCACCCTGCTTTTTTAACTTATATGCAGAGTACTTCATGAGAAACGCTGGTTTGGAAGAAGCACAAGCTGGAATCAAGATTGCCGGGAGAAATATCAATTACTTCAGATATGCAGATGACACCACCCTTATGGCAGAAAGTGAAGAGGAACTAAAAAGCCTCTTGATGAAAGTGAAAGTGGAGAGTGAAAAAGTTGGCTTAAAGATCAACATTCAGAAAATTAAGATCATGGCATCTGGTCCCATCACTTCATGGGAAATAGATGGGGAAACAGTGGAAACAGAGTCAGACTTTATTTTTGGGGGCTCCAAAATCACTGCAGATGGTGATTGCAGCCATGAAAATAAAAGATGCTTACTCCTTGGAAAGAAAGTTATGACCAACCTAGATAGCATATTAAAAAGCAGAGACATTACTTTGCCAACAAAGGTCCGTCTAGTCAAGGCTATGGTTTTTCCAGTGGTCATGTATGGATGTGAGAGTTGGACTGTGAAGAAAGCTGAGCGCCAAAGAATTGATGCTTTTGAACTCTTGTGTTGGAGAAGACTCTTGAGAGTCCCTTGGACTGCAAGGAGATCCAACCAGTCCATCCTGAAGGAGATAAATCCTGGGTGCTCATTGGAAGGACTGATGTTGAAGCTGAAACTCCAATACTTTGGCCACCTCATGCAAAGAGTTGACTTATTGCAAATGACACTGATGCTGGGAGGGATTGGGGGCAGGAGGAGAAGGGGACGACAGACGATGAGATGGCTGGATGGCATCACCGACTCGATGGACATGAGTTTGGGTAAACTCTGGGAGTTGATGATGGACAGGGAGCCCTGGCATGCTGTGATTCATGGGGTCACAAAGAGTCGGACACGAATGAGCGACTGAACCAAACTGAACTAATGAGAAATTAGAAATATCACAATAATTGCAAACTCTGATTGAAAGTTGCAGTTTTCTCTGCTGATTATTAAAAAAAAAAAAAGAAAATAAATCAATGATTATTCAACTTTAATACTTTAGGTTTCCAGTAGGGGATAAAAACAAAAGAGAGGGAGACCTTGGTTATGAGAAGAGGAAGAGTTAGGATAGAAAAGTGATTAAATATTTTTAAAAAGGGAACATACATTGCTTCAGGAAATATTGATGCTCCCATCATGAAAAACTGCACTCTCATTAAATTTAAACATTAAAAAAACACACACACACACACATTTTGGGTAGGTAACAGACAGCCATGGCATCCAGTTCAACCAATCCTATTTTATTTTAAGTAAGAAAAGTGAAGGTTTCGGGACATAAAAACAGGAAAGCATCATTGACAGGATGTATGCATTAGTTTAAATCAGTACTACCTGATAATTTTATTATTGAATTCAGCCATTATCTCCAAACTTTTCTGGACCACCTGCCTCTTTGATTTGGGAGGGGATCATGGTAATAGAAGGTCTTTTTCCTTCCTTGACCCTTACATTTTACTTTTACTTTCTGAATTGTTAACTGTTTAATATATTTGGTGCCCAAATTTTTCCATTCTTCCTAAGTTAAATGACCATCTGCCTCTATCTCCTATGTTCCGTGTGTGTGTGTGTGTGTGTGTGTGTGTATAAAATTGAATAAGATAATTCAAGATTAAACATTATTCTTTTTCCATCATCTTATCATTCAAGTTTTTGCTTGTGCTATTTTATTTGACATACACTTTTATTTTTTTTTGCAAGGTAACTGGACTGGCCATGTGATTCATCCATTTCTAGTTACAAAGCATGACCTGTGATACACAGTGTTTTAATTAAGGCACTTAGGCTAGAACTAGAAAGGATGTTACTATGTAGCCTCTCTCAGCATTCGCCATACATTTCATATAAAATATCAAATTCTAATCATCACATAGATTGCATCTTAGAAAAGAGAAATCATGAGTCATGGAGAAGGTTAGCAATTGATATCTTAACTTTCTGTCCTGACTCCAAAACCAAGCACATTAAACTGCTTGCTGAGCCTAATATTAAAGCAAAAAGAAAAAAAAAAATCTAACTAAATAATAGTGAAAAGGAGGAAAGAAGCATCCTAATGTAGTCAGAACAGGAGAGAGGAGTGAGCAGGTACCAGGGAAAGAAGAGTCGGGGATGGGATATAGAAAGACATCGAGTGGGGAGGAGAGCAAACATCTTAGAGAAAGTCATTTTATCCGAGATTTCATCCCACAGTTCAGCTTCTTTCTTCCTGAACAACCACGCCATCACTTAAACCCATTAAAGAGAGATTGTTGTTGTGTGTCATAACAAGGATTGTCAAGGATCTTGGAAACCCAGGTGTGTAGAAAGTGGAGCCCAATTTCATACTCTGTCCCAGAAGCATCAGCTCTGACCATAGACTTTGAACCAGGAGCTCCCCAAGACGGAAACTTCGATCAGTGTTTAGGGCTCAGATGATAAAGAATCTGCCTGCAATACAGGAGACCTGGTTCAATCTCTTGGTTGGGAACATCCCTTGGAAGAGTGCAACCCACTCCAGTATTGTTGCTGGAGAATCTCATGGACAGAGGAGCCTGGCAGGCTACAGTCCATGGGGTCACAAAGAGTCAGACATGACTGAGAGACTAAGCACAGCACAGAAGAAAATATTTCAGACTGATTGAGAAAATTACCTCTTTTCTTACAACTAAACAGATGACTTCCAACAGAGTGTATTTTTCATATCTTCAACTTTCATTTACTGAGAAGGTGAATTATGTGAAGCTTGGATAAAACACCCAAATTATACTTCATTGAGATTTATCATAGCCTTCTATCACAAGTGATGATGGAATGTAAAGTTTATGGAGAAAGGGAACTCTCTATGTAGCCATAATTCACACAGCTCCTTCCTGGAAACACTGGGTCAGACAGAACAGCAAAGTCTGTATTGGAGCAGAGAGAATGCTCTGAAAAATGGAGTGAATTTCTTAATTCGGTTCTTAGAAACTTAATTGGAGTAAACTATTCCTAAAGTCTGAGAAATAAATGTCTCTGTGGCCAGCTTCCTTCCCACTGTATCTCTCTCTCTCTCTCTTTTTTTTTTTTTTGTGAAAAATCATGAGGCTAAGTGTTTTATTTTTACTATACTGGATATTTATAGAAATTCACACAAAAGTTTGCAAATGCTTAAGGTAGGCTTTAAGCCTCAGGAGCTCCAAGGAAACTATTTCTTCCAAACCAGGCCCAAGTGATATGCAATGAGCTACCTAGCTCAAACAGTCCAAGGGCAAAATCAAGCCTAGGGGACAATTGGTTAAACTTCAACTCATATGACTTGATATGAGGCAATTCTGTTCTCTTCTCCATAAACTTTCCTTAAGTCCATCTCTTCTAGAGGCCTGGAAGTCTTTGAAGGCAGTTAAAAGCCCATATATGAAATATATGTGGTTAACTACTCTTATTTGTGTTATATCAAAGTGTGAACTGGTTTCCCCGGTGGCTCAGAAGGTAAAGCATCTGACTGCAATGCGGGAGAGCAGGGTTGGGAAGATCCCCTGGAGAAGGAAATGGGAAGCCACTCCAGTACACTTGCCTGGAAAATCCCATGGACAGAGGAGCCTGGTAGGTTACAGTCCATGGGGTCACAAAAGAGTTGGACATTACAGAGCATCATCACTTTCACTTTCAAACTGTTTATAGTTATCATCAATATCAAAGGGCTAATGTCAACAATAATTACAGTTCTTTGTCAAATCTGAAACATTAATATATTAATGTTTTTCTTTCTATTGTTTATTTATTTATGTTTTAAATAGAGTTGATTTACAATGTTTTGTTATTTTCAGATGTACAGCGACACATTAGGTTGGGAAAAAGTTCACTGCCCAATACATATATATAAATACATATATATTTATGTAAAACCTAATCTCTAAGACAATTTTGTCTTCCCTCCAGAAATATTTTCCAAAATATCAAATGAGTATCAAGAAGTGAGAGTAATTTTTTTCATTCTTTTTTGATTTTTAGATTCTAAGTAAGCATAAAATTCAAGTCTACTTAATTTTCATTTGAGGCTATTGAATTGCCAGATCAGAGTTCATAAGTGATCTAAGAATGAAACCTAAATTATTTCCTGGAACTTATGCTATTTTTTATAATATTACATTACTTTCAGTTCCGTTCAGTTCAGTCACTCAGTCGTGTCCGACAGTTTGTGACCCGATGAACCACAGCACGGCAGGTCCCTCTGTCCATCACCAACTCCCAGAGTTCCCCCAAATCCATGTCCATCGAGTCAGTGATGCCATCCAACCATCTCATCCACTGTCGTCCACTTCTCCTCAAGCCCTCAATCCTTCCCAGCATCAGGGTCTTTTCTAATGAGTCAGCTCTTTGCATCAGGTGGTCAAAGTATTGTAGTTTCAACTTTAACATCAGTCTTTCCAGTGAACACCCAGGACTGATCTCCTTTAGGATGGGCTGGTTGGATCTCCTTGCAGACCAAGGGACTCTCAAGAGTCTTCTCCAACACCACACCTCAAAAACATCAATTCTTTGGAATTCAGCTTTATTTATAGTTCAACTCTCACATCCATACATCACCACTGGAAAAACCATAGCCTTGACTAGACGGACCTTTGTTGACAAAGTAATGTCACTGCTTTTTAATATGCTGTCTAGGTTGGTCATAACTTTCCTTCCAAGGAGTAAGTGTCTTTTATTTTCATGGCTGCAATCACCATCTTCAGTGATTTCAAAGCCCAGGAAAATAAAGTCAGCCACTGTTTCCCAATCTATTTGCCATGAAGTGATGGGACTGGTTGCCATGGTCTTAGTTTTCTGAATGTTGAGCTTTAAGCCAACTTTTTCACTCTCCTCTTTCACTTTCATCAAGAGGCCCTTTAGTTCTTCACTTTCTGCCATAAGGGTGGTGTCATCTGCATATCTGAGGTTATTGATATTTCTTCTGGCAATCTTGATTCCAGCTGTGCTTCTTCCAGCCCAGCATTTCTCATGATGTACTCTGCATATAAGTTAAATAATCAGAGTGGCAATATACAGTCTTGACGTGCTCCATTTCCTATTTGGAATCAATGTATTGTTCCATGTCCAGTTCTAACTGTTGCTTCCTGACCTGCATACAGGTTTCTCAAGGGGCAGGTCAGGTGGTCTGGTATTCCCATCTCTTTCAGAATTTTCCACAGTTTATTGTGATCCCCACAGTCAACCCCTGTCAAACAATGCTCATCCATATAACATTTTGTGTGATTAGAAAATTTGAATTTTTTATTCAACTTTAAATGTTTTATTTTTCATTAGAAACCACCATTGTCCTATTCCACACTTTCCTCATGGCACTTTCCACTTCTTTGTTCCTGAAAGTTTAAATCAAAGGATTGAACAAGGGAGTTAGGATGGTGTAAAATATGGCTACCAGGTTGTCAAAGGAAAAAGAATATGGAGGTCATACATACATAAATATGCACGGGATAAAGAACAAAACCACAGCAGCAATGTGTGATCCGCAGGTGAAGAGGGCTTTCTGCTGCCCTTCAGAGCTATGGGCTCTCAGAAACAGCAGGATGACCCCATAGGAGATAAGCAACAAGGAGAAGATTAAGATGCTGAAAAACCCACTGTTGGTGACTACCAAAAGGCCAACGATGTGAGTGTCAGTGCATGCAAGCTCTAGCAGTGGGTAAAAGTCACACATGAAGTGATCGATGATGTTGGGACCACAGAAAGGCAGCTGGAAAATGAAGAGAATCTGTATCATGGAATGTAGGATGCCCCCTGTCCAGGCTACCACCATCAGAAGGGCACAGAGTCTGCAGTTAATGATAGAAGAATAGTGCAAGGGTTTGCAGATGGCCACATAGTGGTCATAGGCCATGGCACTGAGGACAGTCACCTCCACCCCAGCAAAGAAGTGTTCAGCAAAGAGCTGGGTCATGCAGCCTTTGAAGGAAAAGGTTTTCCTCCAAAGGAGAGAGTCCACAATCATCTTTGGGACAATGACGGAGGAGAAGCATGCATCCAGGAAGGACAGAAAAGTGAGGAAGAAGTACATGGGGGAGCCCTGGAGTGCTGGGCTGCTACTGATGGTCACCACAATTAGCAAGTTGCCCCCAACAGTTGCAATGTAAATGAACAAAAACACAACAGATATTACTTTCTGCATGGTTGGATTCTGTGAAAGCCCCAGGAGGAAAAACTCAGTTACAAAGCTTTGGTTTTGTGTAATTTCCAAGGAAAAGGTGAAACGTACCTCAGTGAGCATGTAGAATCTACAGTTAGAATAAAGACAACTGTGTCTAAGACCAGTTTTGGGACTCATCATAGTCATCAACAAATTGGTGCATCCATGTGAAAAATTGACATGTTCTTGTGCTTGCTTTTTCATTGAGAACACAAAGCTAGAAATTTGTTGAAGGTGGTAGGGGGATACCAGGAAGAATTGAAGTTTAGATAAATTGTTAAATGTTTTAAGATAGAGCTTCAATGTAAAAGAGTAGGGATCCACCTGGGGTGGGGATAAGAAATAGTTGTTATCTCAAATGCCAACTCTGGTCATACCCTAATAGTAGTGGTTTCCTGGAGTGAATTGTGAGAATTCTGAAGCCACATCCATGTTCTGAAGAAAGGAAAAAAGCAGTTTATTGGTCATGCCTGCCATGTGCATGTGTGCATGCCATCTGTGATCAGGTGACTTCCTTATCTATAGTAGAAGGAGAAATAAGACAAAATTGAAGAAGTGCTTGGATCATGGCTATACTCCTAGTTATTTCTTTAAAATCTAAAAAAATTGAGACTTTAAAATCAACTAATTCATTCTTAAAAAAAAAAAGAAAGAAAGAAAGAAAGAAAGATCATTGGGAACACACCTTGCTGTAGACTAATACATAATAAATATCCATGTGTTAAGTTGGCTTTCTTATCACTCATTATTTAAAAACAAGAATAGAAGCTGACAAAAATAAGTAATACCTTCTAATATGTACTGTTATGATGACTAAGTTAAATAATGCAAGGAAGCAGTTGTTCAGAGTTAAGTGGCTAAGAAACAGTCCATGTTAGATCTTATTACCCAGTTTTACCGGGAGAAAGCCCATGCTTAAAGAGAAAAAGTTAAAGAAATAACAGATGCTGGCTCTGGAATTTTAACCCAGAACCTCTGACTCCAGCATGGAAGTGACTGACTCTACAGGAAAAGAAGCAAAAATTTTTATAGCAAGCGCTTCAGAACAGGAGGGGATTCTCTAGAATCTCCATTCACTGTAGAAGTTATAACCTGATTCCTGTGTTCATGATTGACTGATGCTTCTTGATGAAGGACACAGAGCCAATGATGTAGAATCAGAAGATAATAATTATTCACAGATATAAACCGACAGTAACCACATAGGTAAGGAATAGAAAAAGAAGGCTGACTATAGCCAGAGCCCAAGGCTTTATTAATTGCTAAGCATTTATTCAAGGTGGCCCAATCAGATCAAGCAGTACTCACGGTGTGTGTCTGTTTCAAATGTATATGCTACTGCTGCTGCTGCTAAGTCGCTTCAGTCGTGTCCGACTCTGTGTGACCCCACGACAGCAGCCCACCAGGCTCCGCCTTCCCTGGGATTCTCCAGGAAAGAACACTGAAGTGGGTTGTCATTTCCTTCTCCATTGAATGAAAGTGAAAAGTGAAAGTGAAGTCGCTAATTAATTAGCCTCCAACTAATAAAAACAAATGGAAAAATAAATAAATAAAAAAGAAAAAATTAAAAAAAAAAAAAAAAGAAAGTGAAGTCGCTCAGGTTTCGTGACCCCATGGACTGCAGCCTACTAGGCCCCTCAGTCCATGGGATTTTCCAGCAAGAGTACTGGAGTGGGTTGCCATTGACTTCTCCCAAAAGTATATGAGTTACTGTAATGTAGGGAGATTCACATGTAAAGTCCCTACCCATTTCATACAACTATAAGTTCAGTTCAGTTGCTCATTCATGTCCGACTCTGTGACGTCATGAACAGCAGCTTGCCAGGCCTCCCTGTCCATCACCAACTCTCGGAGTTTACCCAAACCCATGTCCATTGTGTCAATGATGCCATCCAACCATCTCATCCTTTGTCTTCCCCTTCTCCTCATGCCCTCTATCTTTCCCAGCATCAAGGTCTTTTCCAATGGGTCAGCTCTTTGCTTCAGGTGGCCAAAGTATTGAAGTTTCAGCTTCAACATCAGTCCTTCCAATGAACACCCAGGACTGATCTCCTTTATGATGGACTGGATGGATCTCCTTGCAGACCAAGGGACTCTGAAGAGTCTTCTCCAACACCACACCTCAAAAGTATCAATTCTTCGCCACTTGGTTTTCTTTATAGTCTACCTCTCACATCCATACATGACTACTGGAAAAACCATAGCCTTGACTAGGGAGACCTTTGTTGGCAAAGTAATGTCTCTGCTTTTTAATATGGTGTCTAGGTAGGTCATAACTTTTCTCCCAAGGAGTAAGCATCTTTTTACTTCATGGCTGCAGTGATTTTGGACTCCCCCCCCCCCCAAAAAAAAAGCCTGCCACTGTTTCCACTGTTTGCCCATCTATCTGCCATGAAGCGATGGGACCAGATGTCATGATATTAGTTTTCTGAATGTTGAGCTTTAAGCCAACTTTTTCACTCTCCTCTTTCACTTTCATCAAGAGGCTCTTTAGTTCTTCTTCACTTTCTGCCATAAGAGTGGTGTCATCTGGATATCTGAAGTTATTGATATTTCTCCTGGCAAACTTGATTCCAGCTTGTGCTTCCTCCAGCCCAGCGTTTCTCATGATGTACTCTGCATAGAAGTTAAATAAGCAGGGTGACAGTATACAGCCTTGACATACTCCTTTCCCTATTTGGAACCAGTCTGTTGTTCCATGTCCAGTTCTAACTGTTGCTTCCTGACCTGCATACAGGTTTCTCAAGAGGCAGGTCAGGTGGTCTGGTATTCCCATCTCTTTCAGAATTTCCCACAGTTTATTGTGATGCACACAGTCAAAGGCTTTGGCATAGTCAATAAGCAGAAATAGATGCTTTTCCGGAACTCTCTTGTTTTTTTCGATGATCCAGGGGTTGTTGGCAATTTGATCTCTGGTTCCTCTGTCTTTTCTAAAACCAGCTTGAACATTTGGAAGTTCACGGTTCACATATTGCTGAAGCCTGGCTTGGAGAATTTTGAGCATTACCTTACTAGCATGTGAGATGAGTGCAATGGTGCAGTAGTTTGATAATCATATAATCATACAATTACAATGAGGGTCAAATTGGAAAATGTGAAATTGCTGGTTATGATAAAATGCCCTTACTGATCTTAGTGACTCTTTTCTCACTTAAAAAGCCAAACAGCTTACCCACAGAAAGCTTTTCCATTAGTCATCCAGATATTACTCCAACTTTTGACTTCATTTCTTACAGCAAGACACAACTTTGAAGAATGATTGTCCTTTGTTGCTGTTTAGTCACTCAGCCATGTCTGACTCTTTGTGACCCCATGGACTGTAGCCTGTCAGGCTCATCTGTTCATAAGATTTCCCATACAAGAACCCTGGAGTGGCTTGTCATTTCCTTTTCCAAGGGATCTTCCTGATGCAGGGATTGAACCTTTGTCTCCTACATTGGCAGATGGATTCTTTACTGTTAAACAGCCAGGGAAATATGATTGTGTCCTTCCTTGTACATATGGAAAATTTATCAGTCAAGTGGCAAATGAGTGTGTGTGTGTATGTGTGTGTGTCTACATATACATACTATCTATGCTTGTTAAATAGGTAAGTAAAAACCTAATTGGGCTTTCTGAAAGGATTAAGAGTTGATTTTTATAAATAACACTGACAGCTAACAAAAATGATTGAAAATATGAATAAAACTAGCAAATATACAGATGTATATATAACGTGTGTTTTTACTTACTTTAAAACAAATTGTTTCCAGGGTACTAGACATCCCTAAACAGCACCTGTACTCTGAACTCCATATTCAGGTATGTCATCAAACAAACATGAACATGAAACAAACCTTATAAGATCATTGAATCAATTAATGACTATATATTAAAGAGTAAAGACTATCAATATATGCAGAGACAATGAAATGAAATAAAGACATCAGGTCCAGATTCATAGAGACCTATGTTCAAATCAAAGCTCTTGTACTAAGTTATATTATGTGATAAGAAAACTTACTTAAAATTCTCAAGAGCTCAGATTCTATTCTGTAATTGTGTATAATAACAATACCTACTGATAAGGTTTTTGGAAGAATCAGATAAGGCAATATTGATATTGATAAAACCATTAATGCAGTTAGATGCACTGGAGAAAATTGCCATCAGTGAGAACAAACTCCCAGAGCCTTGACAGAGAGCAGAAGTGACAATCCTTTTACTCCTAATTTCTGCTTTACCATGACCTAGGCTTACAAATATCTGTACTCATCCTTTTATATATTCACAAATATAAAATAGTTTTATTGGTTACCACAATGAAGATATGGTATCATTTAAATTTGCAACACTTTTAAGTTTTTAATAATCCCTGAATACAATTTTATAGTCTTTAGACCCTCATGTGTGTGTGTGTGGGTGCTAAGTTGCTTCAGTTGTGCCCGACTCTTTGTGACCTTATGGACTGTAGCCTGCCGGGCTTCTCTGTCCATGGGCTTCTCCAAGCAAGAATATTAGAATGGATTGCCGTGCCCTTCTCCAGGGGATCTTCCCGACCCAGGGATCAAACCTGCATCTTTTCTGTCTTCTGGATTGGCAGGCAAGTTCTTATCCATTAGCGTCACCTAGGAAGCCCAGATCCTCAGGTGTTCACTTCTTTTTCAGGTAGTGTCATTGTACAAAGAAAATAAAATAATACAAATGGTGGAGAGAAAGAGCAAGGCTCTGTTTTAATCTAACAAGTAATTCTTAGGCTCTATACTTCCCTAATCTGGGAAGTTTCTAAGAAATACCATTTTAGAATCAAATGCTCATTAAATATGAACAAATCAAACTGTTCTTTTATTTTTTTTAGATAAGAGGAATTTCCAAAATTACTGTTAATACTTAGATAATGGAGAGGACAGTGTCCTCAAAGTTTACGATCACAAGGTTTATGATCAGAAATTATTTAGAAGGTAATTAAATGTGCTGTGTTGTCCTGGATTGACCCCTAGAACAGAAAAGTGATAGAAGTGGAGAAGTTAGTGAAACATGATTAAAATCTTGTGCTTCTTTAAGAGTAATATAATCAATGTTCATTCTACAGTCTTGACAAATATACTACTAGTAATGTTAGATGATAACTATTAGGGGGAAATAATTGAGGAATAGACAGAAAGTCTGTATTATCTTGGCAACTTTTCTATTAATCTAAAATTATTCCAAAATGAAAAGTTAATTAAAATAACAATAATAACTGTTCAGTTTCCAATATAAAAATTCTAGAAGCTACAGATTTATAGTCATGTGTCACTGAAGAAACCACAAAGCTTCTGAGTCCTCTCCGATAAAATAGAGTACCATTTGTTCAAGCTGTTGACCTGTGAGAGTCAAATAAGACAGTTACTATGAACTGCTTTGTAATGTCTAATTCAACAGGTAGATGTGGAATTTTTTTTTAAATTTTTTAAAAAATTTTTATTACTTGGAGGCTAATTTAAAATCTTGATATAAGCTTTATTTTTTTAAATAGTGTTTACACATACAAAGTGCACTGAACACTCTATCATAAGAATAAAATAGGTTTCTAAGTCAGGTTTTTAAAAAACGATGTCTTCTAAATTGCAATGAAACAGCTTCATTCATATTATCTAATTGGGAAACATTTTAGCAAATATTTTTAGAGTCATAAAAATGACTATATATTTTACACAAGTAACCGCAACCCTAAAAATTATTCTAAGAGTGAAATAAAGTGATGTAAGTTTTATGGAAGACGATAGTTCATTTATTAAAAAATCAGAAATACCTAAAATATTGAATGTTTATCCAACTCAGTCTACTATAAATTAATAACAAAATATGCTATGAATAAAACACTAATTAATAACATAAGGACGTACTTGGTGAAGAATTTTTACAGCATGTTAAATGAAAAATTGTGCAACCATATTCATTAATAATGTATGAAGATAGTAGAGACTTTTTATTTTCAACATGCATTTTGAAATAATAACAAGAAAAATTAACATTAAAAATAAATTTTAAAACCCACAACATCATATTATTTATCACCTAAATATTTGTTCGGGAAAAGATGATGTTTGAGGATAATTTTATTACTTATCCAGTGTAATTAAGTTGTACTGGTGAAACCAACATGCTAACATAACATAGAATCTTGCACTGTAAGTATTTTCCTGCTGTAAAGAATCCACGGATAGCTAAATCATAGGCCTAGCCCTCCCTATCAATTTTCTTGTTATAGCCACGTGTTCTGGGAAACAAACTCACTCAAATGGACAATGCAGATAGTGAAGTACAGTTTATTACACCGGAGGGCTCAAGGCAGAGTCTCCTCTTAGCCAAGGACCCTGACCAGTTTTTCTGAAAACCTTATATACCCTAAGTGTATGTGCCCAAACCCACCTCCCCAAATTCCCTGAAACCAGTCTGAACAAAGGAAAAGAAAGATACAATCAGAGCTAACTCGTGATTCATATGCCTTAAGGCTAGGTAGTTAACAGTGGACAATTATCAATAGGCCTGTCGTCCTACCCCCATAAGCATAATAGAATGTACGATTCTATTCAGTTACACAGACAATTAGGGTATTCTTTTAGGCAACAGAGAGTCTAGGTACGAGCCCTGGGGCTCTTCCATCCAGGGGGCCTGGTTTTCCAGTTGGTATGTCATTTCCATAGATACTGGGCATATAGCTCAAAGTCCACAGTCCAGCCCAAGATGGAGTCTTGCTTTCAAGATGGAGCTTGTTCTGTCTGTTTCCTCCTTCATTCCCTTCAAACGTTTTTCTTGGAAACAGCTTGTGTTGTTCACATTTCTGAGAAAATATCTCACGGACTTCCCTTCCCTGATAGCCATATTCTTCAGACGCTGGAGATGCACAGAAGATTGCTGAGGGCCCTTCACACCGTGAACTGAGGTCTCTGAACCATCTTTTGGACCTGGGACCCTGGAAATTTTGCCTCCTGGCTCTTACCGTTACTCACTGTTTTCTTCCCATTCGTTTTGGCAGCAACATTATTCTAGCATTGTTCATTCTGAAAATAATACAGAAATTTCTGTGTCTAATTTAAAGCTGATGTAACTATTATATAATTTAAAATAAATTATAAAATATATATAATATTCAAAATTATATGGGAAATTAATAATAAGGATGTCATTATATGCAGTATTTTCTAATTATATTTTAATATTAAATTAATAGATTAAAAACCCATTCTAATTACCGTCCAAGTTAAATTCTTGGAACCAACTGCATTTTTATCCAGCGTTGCCATTTACTCCAACAATAATAGTTTAATTTTTCATTTACTTAAGCATATTCTTTTCCTTTACAGCCTGAAAAATGTGTTCTCTTCAGATTTCAGATCTTTTTCTCTTTCCTCAATATTGCTCTGCTGATTTCCCTCAAAGTTTCAATTTCTATACTCTTACTATTTTGGGAATTTAGAAAAATAACCTTTCAAAGTTCCTACCTGTGTCCTTCCTGATGGATGCCTGAGCCTTTTTTCCTTCTGTTGTCTTAGTGATTTAGTTCATGTTAAGAGAGAGAAAAAGTCACAACAACCATCACTAAGGCGGTTAGAAACCTCAGCCATTTAAATATTTTTGAACAATTCTGCAGCAGAAATTTAATGTTGTTTATGACATCAAGTGTACATAGAGAAAATTAAATGAGCAAGTTTAAAATCAGAAGACTCTGCTCTGTCAGTTGAGTAAGACATTATTATCCTTCATGTCCTTTCCTGGGCCATTCTTTAGTGCTTTTTGTGGGAAATTAACTGCTGTATTACATATCACTAGTCTCTAAATAAATCACCTTTGTTCTACATACGTAGTTCACTTTTTTAAAATCTGAAACACTAGGATGAGGGGTAAATGAATGATAAATATAACATATAAAGAAATAATAATTAAATGATAATAAATTAAGAAACAATAATGATAAATTATATCAAGAAACAGTAAATAAAATGCTATCGACTAGCTCTAATAAAAATACTCAGATGTTGCATTTTATAGTTATTTGGATTTAACTTGAAGATAAAAACCTGAGGATAGCTCTAATTTCATTAGACTTGAATAGGAACACATAACCCTCCAAAAATGTTTGTATTCAAACAGCTGCTATATATTCAACACCTAAATTATTTCAAGTCCTATCTAATTAATTCCACATGTATTATTTTATTTGTTTCCAAATCCTTTGGCCTTATAAACATATAATCTGCATTGAAAATAAACATTCTGAGGGCAAAAAGGTTTATAGAATTGTCCTAAATGTACACAATTAAGTGACAGACCACAGCTTGCCTTAAACTTGGTAGCCTGCATCACAATACCCATAATTTTACATACTACATCACAATTTAAAATCACCTGTGAATATGCAAAAATGTGAATTATAAATCTCACTATGTGTCAGTCTCTTGAAAATTCTGGTAATGATAATATCCTTCTCTTTATGAAGAAAAAAAACCCATTCAACAGGTGGTCAAAATGTGAAATATAAAATTTCTAAGTCTTACTTCTACATCTAAGAAAGAGAGATGTTGCAATTCTGGTAGATGTGGTAAAGAATTTTCCCTACTGATTCTCAAACACTGTCTTCACCATGGTCACAAAGTAAACATAAAGAAGCAAAAGTTTCCTCCTTGACCTGTAAGTGGAATTTAAAGAGGTTTTCCTAAGAGGTCATGAAACTTAGGATTGAATTTCAGTTTCCCTCAGGGTATGGAAATTTCCCATCATTACAATTTTCCAAGACACAGTTATTTATGGTTTGACTTGCTCAAGTGTTTGTAAAAATTTTATGACCCCAATCAGTTAGTTTTTTTTTTTTTTTTTCTTTTTGCTTCTCCTGGGCTTCTATTTGTAGGTGCTTTCAAGTCCCTTCATGTTCAGAAAGAGAAAACTCTAAATTAGGACAGAACATAGTCCCTTCACAGACTGCAGTGGAATGTTTGTTTATTTACTAAATGCAAAAGATGAGTTCTGGGATAAGGAACAGCATCAGTCCATAAAGGCATGTACTGTGTGGGGACTAGAGCAACATCATGCTTACTAAAGAGTAACAACTTTTATGTGTGGATGTTTTTCATGCAAAAATCTATACATTAATCCAAAATCTGTTTTTCTTATCTCAGTATTCGATCTTGATATGCCTTAATTTTAAATTAAAAGTACTATTTCCATACCTTAAAGACATTTTTCTCTTTTCATTTTTTTTCATTTATTTTTATTAGTTGGAGGCTAATTACTTTACAATATTGTAGTGGGTTTTTTCATACATTGACATGAATCAGCCATGGATTTACATGTATTCCCCAGTTTGTTTACTCTGATGGAATGTAGCATTGCAATTGAAGCTGGAGGGAAAATCAGGGCTTAGCTCATGAGGTCCCTGCAGAGAGTCTATATCAATGAGTGTGCCCCTCTAAACACTCTTGTATTCTACCTATTTTTAATGCTTAGTCACACTCCCCAGAAAGAAGCAGTATTGAAGTGATTCATCAGAAAGGTAAATAATAATTGCCTAGACTTCATTTGCACATGGTATTAAGGGACAAGTGCTATCATATTTTCAATGAAATTTTAGATGCTTTTCCTGACATGGAATAGCCATCTGACATGGACCACTCTCACAGAGGGAATATTTTAAAATTATGACTTAACAGCAGGACTCCAGCAATTAATCCTGGAACCTTGGTTTCTACTTCAAAACACATGTAACATCTTCTATTTTATTCCAAGTCCTGATTTACTTAATCCTTTATTATTTGCTTCAGCTAGAGGAAGTGAGTGGGATAAGAAATAATATTGTGATTATGGGGTGGGGCAGGTAATGTAACACATATGTTATAGAAACAGGGTAAATTCAGAGAAACCTACAAATCAGAAAAGAGAGAGGGACACAAGGAGCAAAAAGCACAAAGAGTGTGTGAAATGAGAGGATGATGTGGAGGGGAGTTAAATGACAATATGGCTCTTTCAGAATTTATCCAGGAGTCCATGCTTCCTGACAGGTTAAAATTCCATCCTGATAGCCTTTATATTAAATCTACAAATATATAGGACCCAAGTCTGGACCATTTCTCCTGTTCTTTTAGGATTCTTTATTCATGGGAATATAGCAAAAATTTTACAAACTAAAGCTTTGTGATATGTTCTTACAATTAGTAAATCTAGTTTCCTATTCTTCTTTTCTCCTGTCACCAAATTTATTTGAAGACAGGCACATATGCATATAATTTTAGAATTGTTGTATCAAATTCCATGAAAATATGCTTTGTTGTTGGGACCAGTGTAAGAAATCTATTAGTCATTCAGGTGGAAATACCATGGAGGAATTTGGATTTCAGGTCTCAACCTCAAAGAATCATTGCTCAAAGGAAGTGTGCCAAGAAAAATGGGATGAAACACTGCTGGTGGATTTTATAAGATGAGAAATGAGTGATGACAGTTATGTTGAATAACATAGAGGTCACTGGTGACCCAGAAAAGAGAAATTTAACTGAAGTGTGGCTGAAAGGGTTTAAACAGAACAGAAGGAGAGAAATGGGAGACAAGTGTTAGAGATTCTCTTGTGTTTTGTAAGAAAGAGGAGAGAATGAAATGAAAGAATAACTGATGAAGGAAAAGGAGTCAATGGAAGATTTTACTTGAAAGATGAGGGTATAACAGATTTGCTTCCTTGCTCTTGTAAAATTATCAAATAGAAAGTGAAATGTAGATAAAATAGACATAGAAGCTATTTTTAGACCAATGCCCTCACACAAACAAGAAGGAAATCAGGTGTAGTGTACAATAAAGAGGTTGATTGCTTTGCATAGGAACATAGATAATGAATGCATTTTTAAGAGTAGGTAAGAAGGTAGCAAATATCTGAATGGGTGCTGGAAATTGGTAGATACAGTTGTAAGAGTCTAAGTAAGTTCCCTTCAGATAGCTTACATTTTCAGAGTGAAATAGGAAGTAAGCTTATTTAATGTCTCCGAATAAGTTGGGTGTTTCCAGTAGTTGGTTTTTTTTTTTAGTCCAATACTCTCCTTCAAATCAAAATGCTATCTTATTCCTACTTTGTAATGTCTTTGTATCATAAATAGTATTGGAATTTTCTATTTTGATACACAGATTATTTACAATCAATTATCCACAGTGAGTTTCTTTAAAAAAGCAGCAAGACCAAGATTTGTTTCAAAATAAGAGCATTAAAGAACCAAACAAAAAAGGTGAGCAGTGAGCTGAAAAGTAATATGTTTAATGAATAAAACTACTTCATGTGAAGAAACTAGGGAGACCTACAGAAGAGAGAAGAGATTTGTGGGATATAATTGCAGATAATAACTTCAGCATGAATGGTCAAAATGGCCTTACCTTTGTAATAGAAAATGTAAATTCTGGACCTACTCTGATGCTGGAGAATTACCAAAAATATTATTTAGCTTTAGGGGTCACATTATGAACCTTCCAATTCTCATAATTAAAATAATAAAAATTATCATCAGAAAGTTCCCATAGAGATCAACATTTACAAACTGTCAGCAGCTTTTTCTTCTTCTTTGACATGAGACAAGAAAAATAATTAGATGAATCCAGATGTTCAATTTTAAGATATTGTAGGCAACCAGTAAACATTATGCTCTGTTATGATATTCCAAAAATCAAATGGATGCCCTGTGCAAAGATGTGTGCATGTGTACCAAGTTGCTTCAGTCATGTCCTACTCTTTACTACCCTGTGGAGCCCAGCAGCCTCCTCTATTCATGGGATTTTCCAGGCATCTATTATGTCTTCTGCATTGGCAGGCCTGTTCTTTACCAGGTCTGTTTTTTAGTACCATCTGGGAAGCCTATGAGCAAAGATGTTTGATGCCAAATTGCTGAGTTATCCATAGTCACATGAAGAATTTTAATTTTAATTATTCTTCTAATCAAAATTATTCTGATGCCGATAATTTTTTCTGAACTTAAAAGTCAAAAAATAACAGATTTCTTGATCAGAAGAAATCTGTTTAATTTTCACATCTCACCTTGCATCAGAAGGAACCTGTGTAATTTTCACATCTCACCTTGTATCACATTCCCTCTTGTCAACTGATTATCTTCAGTTCAGTTCGGTCACTGAATCATGTCTGACTCTTTGCAAACCCATGAACAGCAGCATGCCAGGCCTCCCTGTCCACCACCAACCCCTGGAGTTCACCCAAACTCATGTCCATTGAGTCGGTGATACCATCCAAACATCTCATTTTGTATCATCCCCTTCTCCTCCTGCCCTCAATCTTTCCAGCATCAGGGTCTTTTCAAATGAGTCAGTTCTTCCCATCAGGCGGCCAAAGTTTTGGAGTTTCAGCTTCAACATCAGTCCTTCAAATGAACACCCAGGACTGATTTCCTTTAGGATGGACTGGTTGGATCTCTGCAGTCCAAGGGACTCTCAAGAGTCTTCTCCAACACCACACCTCAAAAGCATCAATTCTTCAGTGTTCAGCTTTCTTTATACTCCACCTCTCACATCCATACATGACTACTAGAAAACCGTAGCCTTGATTAGATGGACCTTTGCTGACAAAATAATGTCTCTGCTTGTAATATGCTGTCTAGGGTGGTCATAACTTTCCTTCCAAGGAGTAAGTGTCTTTTAATTTCATGGCTGCAGTCACCATCTTCAGTGATTTTGGAGCCCCAAAATATAAAGTCAGCCACTGTTTCCACTGTTTCCCCATCTATTTCCCATGAACTGATGGGACAGATGTCATGATCTTATTTTTCTGAATGTTGAGCTTTAAGCCAACTTTTTCACTCTCCTCTTTCACTTTCATCAAGAGGCTCTTTAGTTCTTCCTCACTTTCTGCCTTAAAGGTGGTGTCATCTGCATATCTGAGGTTATTGATATTTCTTCTGGTAATCCTGATTCCAGCTTGTGCTTCCTCTATCCCAGTGTTTCTCATGATGTACTCTGCATATAAGTTAAATAAGCAGGGTGACAGTATACAGCCTTGACGTACTCCTTTTCCTATTTGGAACCAGTCTGTTGTTCCATGTCCAGTTTTAACTGTTGCTTCCTGACCTGCATACAAGTTTAGATATCCCATATGCTAGGTGAGGGAGGCAGTTTAAAAGGGATCAGTATCTCTCTAGTGACAGGCAAAGCAAAATCTAGAGGAAAAGAAATGTCATTTGGTTTTTCAAATCCAACTCTATGATGTAACAGCAAGAAAAATTTTCCCACAGTTAAAGAAAAATTTAGGTCTCTATAGAGTTACATTTTTTCTCATATAGGGCATAGCTACAGACACTAGATTCTGAAGTATGTTGACTCCCAGTGTGAGTGATTCTTATTCTGCCTCTTTAAAGGACAAATAACAGCAGCAGGGAATTTTGGGAGTGCTGTGAAGTGAAGTGAAGTCACTCAGTCATGTCTGAATATTTGCGACCCCATGGACTGTAGCCTACCAGGCTCCTCCATCCATGGGGTTTTCCAGGCAAGAATACGGGAGTGGGTTGCCATTTCTTTCTCCAGGCGATCTTCCTGACCCAGGGGTTGAACCCAGGTCTCCTGCATTGTAGGCAGACACTTTACCGTTTGAGGTACCAGGGAAATTGATTCCTTATTAAATAGTAAACTACTAAGTAAAGTACTAATCTGAGATTGTACTTTCTTCCAAATGTCTCTGGAAAAGACACTTGGAAACATGAAATCAGATAATTCTAACTCCTATATTTCTTTTATATATATATGTGTGTGTGTGTGTATATATGCCCCTTTTTGGTATTAATTTGTATTAAGAAAAAAACAAGTTACTTTTAGGCTTACATTCATTCAACAGTATTTATTAAGGACAGCATGAAGCAATAAACACAACTTCTGACCTTACAGGGATTATAACTTTGTTGGAGGGAAAAGAGAAAACAAAAGCCAAGAAATAATTGCTAAAGTTTAGTTTCAGACATTGATACTAAGGATATAATCAGATGAAGAGTTAAAGAGTTACCTAGAAGAAAGTTATCAGGGAAAATGTCTAAGGAGATGACAGTTCATCTGAAGGAAGAAAAAAAAAAAAAATAGAGCCAGAGAAGAAGAACTCTGGGAAAGAGAATTTCAGGAGTAAGCAGTGTAAGAAAAGCAAAAGTCATAAACTAGAAAAGGCTTGAATTATTCAAAAGGCAGGAGAAAAATGTAGAGCGAGAAAGAGAAAGTGGGCAGAGCCTTGTTAGAAAAGGAATGGAGCACCGCGTGCACTGGAGAGGTGGGGAGTAACAGGATTATAGAATCTTGGCCGGATTTGCATGATTAAATGATGCCAGTAACTACTGTATCCTCAATAGATCAGAATGAATGGGAAGGTAAAAGCACATTGTCCTTGTAAGAAAGAACGGCTCTTAGCATGTAAGCTAATGACCACACAAGGCCCCTTGTTTCATCCACAGTTTCCTCATGGCGTTTTTCACCTCCACGTTCCTCAAGGTGTAGATCAGGGGATTTAACATGGGTGCAACGATGGTAAAGGATACAGCCATCGCCTTGTCTATGGGGTAGGTGACTACAGGCCTCATGTATGAGAAAATACAAGGCACAAAGAACATGAAGACCACCCTGAGGTGGGAGCCACAGGTGGAGAGGGCTTTACTCCACTCTTCGGAGCTGCAGGACATCAGAGAGCAGAGGATGACCACATAGGAGGTGACAAGGAGGAAGAAGACGGTGACACACATCACCCCGCTGTTGAGGATGACTAAGAGGCCCAGGGTGCGGGTGTCCATGGAGGCCAGTTTCAGCAACGGAAACAAATCACACATAAAATGATCAATGACATTAGGATCACAGAAGGGAATTTGATACATGAAGAGAAGCTTCACTGTTACATGGGTAAATGCCCCCACCCATGACCTTCCCAGTAGTAGGCAGCATGCACGAGGCCTCATGATGGTCATGTAGTACAGGGGCTTACAGATGGCCACATAGTGGTCATGGGCCATCACAATAAGGAGGATGATGCCCACTCCACCAAAGAAGTGGTCAATGAAGAGCTGGGTCATGCAGGCTTTGAGGGAGATGGCAGTGCTCTCAGAGAGGGAGTCCACAATCATCTTGGGGGCAATGATGGAAGAGTAGGTGATATCCATGAAGGAGAAGGATGTAAGGAAAAAATACATGGGTGATCTCAGACTCTGACTTGTGACCACAGTTACCACAATGAGGAGGTTTCCCAAAATGGTGGACACATACATGATTAGAAACACAGCAGAGAGTATTTTCCATAGCTCTGGATTCTTTGCAATGCCCAAAAGAATGAATTCCGTCACATTGTTGGGATTCCCCATTTACTATGGGCTGATGTAAGCTTATCTCTCTGAGCTGGAAAATTTACAAAGGAATATTATTCTAAATTAGTAATTATTACAAATTTGGGATTTTTATTTTTTGAACTCTCTCTCACATCCTCTTGACTTGCCTTTTCCTTCAGCCATCACTACAGCAACTTGCTGCAAACAATTGTATCCTGATAACACCTTGATCATTCCCCATACAACACCTCTCACCAGTGTATCTCTTGCTTTTCTGACACTTGCTGCTTGAGACACTTAGAAGACCCTGCTTCATCACCCTGGGACATCAACCATGTGGCAATGTGGGAATTAACATACCTTTAGGAAATCCTAGATCACCAGTCGATAGGAGCCAGTGGATAAATGGTAACCAGCCTAGCACAATCTAAGATTCAGATTTGCTCCTCCTCTGTTTCACTCTGTTTCACCCCATTAACTGCCTTCATTTTCTTTTCCAAAATGAACTACCTACACACAAGTCCTCTCAGCTGCTGCCTTTTAGGAACCCCAACCTAGGAAACTGACCTTAAAGTATCACTGGACATACCTAGTAACCTCAGAACATTTTATTTCAGCTCATTTGCTTCATATTCTTACTTATTACTGGAATGTTTTAGTTGAAGAGCCCTGCAAAGCAGGTAGGTCATATCCCAAGTCGTATTCCACTTATTAAGAACTATACTCTTTTCATCTGCATTTCTTCCTATCAAATTGGATTATTATTGCATACTCTAACTATTCAATAAATCTCTCTTGTGTATCAGGCACTAGACTATCCCATGAAGCATTTTCTTCATTTTAGAGATAAGATACTGAGGCAAAAATGAGTGAAAAAATGACAGCAAGTTCCCAAAGATAATAAACATTGAAGCCAAGTTCAAGTCCAGGTTTTCCTGCATCAAAATCAATACCAACAAAAACAACCTATATTGCTACTTTTACTATAATGTTGAGTGCTCAGTATGAAAGATATAATGAAAATTCAATAATTTCTATATTATGACAACACAGAGAGGCAAATTTATGCTTCCTGTGCTTATCTTATTCAATAATTCTACAATAAAATTCAATGATTAATTCAATGATGAGACTACAATGAAGAGCATGTTTTTATTATAAATATAATCCTGGACACATGATTTATAACCTCTAACTAACCTCCCAAGATTCTAATTACTTTCCAAAAATGCTGATTAAAGAAAACAAAAGCTTAATCTCTTTCTTTGCTTCAGGAAGACCCAGCTTCAACTTGGCCAGCCTCATCCCAGCAGACAAGCCTAAGTCAACATAAATCCTTTCTTCCATTTTTTTCCTGTGAAGGGGTGCACACAGATAAAGCCAAAGATTCTAAAGAATAATAAAAATATTAACAAAGCAACTAATCTATTTTACACTCACTATGTGACAGCAAGGTGTTTTGTCTGCTATTTGCATTATTACATTTATTTTCATATCACTTGGGACAGGGTACTGTCACAGATCTCATCTTGAGGATGAGGAAACAGAGGTTTAGACACACTGAGCATCTCAGTTAAAAAGAGCAGAAATTACAAATCCATGTCATCTCATTTTAAAACACAAATTCTTAGTCTTTGCCTTCTGCCACTAAGTAAGTGAATAGTGGCCTCCATTGACTAAATGCAATTGTTTCCACAGTTGGATGATGAGATGGTAAGATAAGTGCTTCATTAGCCAAAGTCTCTTTGTGAAGAATACTTAAGCAGAGGCTGTCTTGATGGACCTCTGTTAGAGATGATTGTTTTAAATGGGGATGCAAACTACACAGTCTTGAGACTCCTGTAAACACCTAAGACTCACTCTTAGGATTACCCCTCTTACTAAACAAAATTAAACAACTTTCAGGACACTCTTTGCAAATATACAATATAGATTAGCTTCAATCACTCTCATCTCCAGTCTAAGAACTTAAAAAAATTTTAATAGCACAAATGAAGAAGAAAGGACATATTCTTGGAAATCAGGAAAACTGGGTTTTATTCCAGGTTGTCCCTCTCACTCATAGGTTATGTTGTTACATTGTTTACCATTCTGGGCCTCAGTTTTTCACATCTAGAGAATTAGGTGACTATGGCAGGTTATTAGAAAACTGGGGTTCGAAGGAGCCAGCGTGGAGACTCTGTTTCCTTCAAACACAGCAGCTCAGCTCTTATCTACATTAAATGTTTACACTTCTAAATGATATTTCCTCTGAACTATCTTATGGCTTCAAATATTTTAAAACAAAATACACTATACTAAGATAACAATGCCCTTCTATTTTAATATGTATTGACTACTAGTTCACATCTCAGCTTCCTATTTTGAAATTCAAGACCCCCAACCAAAGTAGTCAACCTCATCCTTTTCTACAGTTCCCTCTCACTGCCATAAAGCCCATAGCTAACTGTAAGAACACATTTGATTGTGTTTTGTACAGTGGGAAAATCCATGGGGTCAAGAATGAACAACCTAATTCTTCACTGCAGTCAGGTCACTTACTGACTACACAACCTATAAATTCTGTAAAAATAAAACAATGCAACAGCAGTTCAAGTCATTAAGTGTTAAGGAGTTATTATTTGAGAGTACTGTGCTAAAATCTTTATGGTTTTCATTTTTAGTTCCCACAAAACCATATGATGTAGGACCTAGCATTATCCTGATTTTCTAATGCAGTGAATAAGGTTTCAGTTCAGTTCAGTTCAGTTGTTCAGTCGTGTCTGACTCTTTGTGACCCCATGGATTACAGCACCCCAGGCCTCCCTTTCCATAACCAACCCCTGGAGTTTACTCAAACTCATGTCCATTGAGTTAGCGATGCCATCCAACCATCTCATCCTCTGTCATCCCCTTCTCCTCCTGCCCTCAATCTTTCCCAGCATCAGGGTCTTTTCAAATGAGTCAGTTCTTCCCATCAGGTGGCCAAAGTATTGGAGTTTCAGCTTCAACATCAGTCCTTCCAATGAATATTAAGGACTGATTTCCTTTAGGATGAACTCATTGGATCTCCTTGCTGTTCAAATAACTATCAAGAGTCTTCTCCAACACCACAGTTCAAAAGCATCAATTCTTTGGTGCTAAGCTTTCTTTACAGTCCAACTCTCACATCCATACATGACTACTGAAAAAATCATAGCTTTGACTAGATAGACCTATGTTGGTAAAGCAAAGTCTCTGCTTTTTAATATGCTGTCTAGGTTGGTCCTAACTTTTCTTCCAAGGAGCAAGAGTCTTTTAATTTCATGGCTGCAATCATCATTTGCAGTGATTTTGGAGCCCGCCAAAATTAAATCTGTCAGTTTCCACTGTTTCCCCATCTATTTGCCATGAAGTGATGGGACCAGATGCCATGATCTTGGTTTTCTGAATGTTGAGCTTTAAGCCAACTTTTTCACTCTCTTCTTTCACTTTCATCGAGAGGCTCTTTAGTTCTTTTTCACTTTCTGCCTTAAGGGAGGTGTTATCTGCATATCTCAGTTTATTGATATATCTCCCAGCAATCTTGATTCCAGCTTGTGCTTCATCCAACCCAGCATTTTGCATGATGTACTCTGCATATGTCAAATAAGCAGAGTGAAAATATATAGCCTTGACATATTACACTCCCAATTTACAACCAGTCTGTTGTTCTATGTCTGGTTCTAACTGTTGCTTTTTGACCTGCATACAGATTTCTCAGGAGTCAGGTTAGGTGGTCTGGTATTCCCATCTCTTTCATAATTTTCCACAGTTTGTTGTGATCCACACAGTCAAAGAGTTTGGCATAGTCAAAAGCATAAGTAAGGGGGCACTCTCCGTCCCCCTTCTGATGTCTATGTCAGAAACTTTCTCTGCCATTTTTCCCTGTAATAAAACTTCTGCCACACAAAAGCTCTGAATGAGTAAGCCTGGTCCCTGGTCCGGAAGGTAAATCTTCAGATATCAGGCATCTAACATCATTCACCTATTAACACCTTTCCTTCCAAGGAGCAAGCCTTCCATTTGTTTCAAATGTATTCCCAATTGCTCATTAAAGCATATTTATGCTGGGTGCTTTAAAATTCTTATCAGATAATTAACAACTATATCATTTGTCACCTGTGTTGCTATTGGAGGTCTTTTCTCATTCATGTTGAGATCTTCCTGGTTCTTGGTATGGAAAATAATTTTCAACTGAAGTCTATATTTTGAGAATTATGAGAATCTTGTTTTTACTTATACTTTCTGTTAGAGCAGGCCTCCTCTGGCAGTGTCTCTGACGGGAGAAGCACTATCTTATTATTACCAGGATGTTTGGAAATCCAGATTTTCAACTTTCCCTCTATATGCCTATGGGAAGGTAAGAATTCTTGTTACTGATAGGCAAAAGTAGGAGGTGAGGCTCCTCACTATGCCCTGTTCTACAATGTGAAGACAAGTGGGCCTTAGGAAGAATTACCATGAACAAAGCTAGTGGAGGTGATAGAATTCCACTTGAGTTATTTCAAATTCTAAAAGATGATGCTGTTAAAGTGCTTTGCTCAATATGCCAGAAAATTTGGAAAACTCAACAATGGCCAACAGGACTTAAAAAGGTCAGTTTTCATTTCAATCCTAAAGGAAGGCAATGTCATAAAAAAAAAAGAAAAAAAAAAGCATAAGTAAATGCTTTTCTGGAACTCTCCTGCTTTTTTGATGATCCAACCGATTTTGGCAATTTGATCTCTGGTTCCTCTGCCTTTTCTAAATCCAGCTTGAACATCTGGAAGTTCACGGTTCACGTATTACTGAAGTCTGGCTTGGAGAATTTTGAGCATTACTTTACTAGCATGTGAGATGAGAGCAATTGTGCAGTAGTTTGAGCATTCTTTGGTATTCTTTGGCATAGGGATGAAAACTGAAATGTTCCAGTCCTGTGGCCACTGCTGAGATTTCCAAATTTCCTGGCATATTGAGTGAAGCACTTTCACAGCATCATCTTTTAGGATTTGAAATAGCCCAACTGGAATTAGTGTGTAACTTGCTCAAAGCCTCTTGATGCCTACGTGATTAAGTTGATACCTCAGCTCACTGACCACAGCCCCTCCACAAATTTTACACCCTGTCTCACAAAACTGTCATGAAAGTCAAAGGAAGTAAGAGACATGAGAACGTTTGGAGAGCACTATCCAAATATTCATTATGATTATCTCCTAATCCTGTAAGTTCCTGGCCTCCCCTTCCCATGTTCTTGTCGTTTGTTAAACTAATCCATTACACTCATCTTTCAGGCTCACATCATCTCCCAAATCTCCTTCACCTGTTATTCTGGATATTTGTTACATGTATCTGTATAGCTTGCATATCAGAAGTAATTCATTTATCTCCTTACTTAGCTAAATTAAAAAAAATTAATGTTCATGAAATAAATTAAAAAAATGATGCCTCAAAAAATTGGAGGTCTTTCTTAATAAACATTTAACCAATTCATCAGATTTGTAAAAAGATAAATTTTAAAGAAATATCAAATTTTCCAAATCAATTTATTTATAATAAAGGGAAACATACTATACAGTCCATGGAATTATATAGGCCAGGATACTGGATTGGGTAGCCATTCCCTTCTCCAGGAAATCTTCACAATCCAGGGATCGAAGCTCCATCTCTTGTCTCCTTCATTGGTAAGCTGTTTCTTTACAATTAACATCACCTGGGTCTATTAAGTATTAAATTGACTAAAAGGCTATCAGCTTAATTACTCCTGGACACTTAGTGAGACTAAGTTTCTGAACTGACTTTAAAAGAAACCTTCAAAAACAACTTGTTTCCTAAACACTGTTCTAGCCAAAAGTAGAATATTTATAAGTAAATAATTTATTTTCATAAATTGTAAAAGCAAAACATGCCCCACAAGGAATAGCTTAAAAAGATAGATAGATAGAAAGGTTAAAGTAAAAAACCCTCTCTCAACCATAAGCACTCACTCACTTGATCCTCTACTAACAGTTTAGTAAATGCTCCTAAGATATGCATTTGTATTTGGTATATATATCATCATTGATGTGTTTCACTCTATAGGAACATATAAAAATATAATAATTCACTTGAAATTCTAATTACAGCTTGTAATTGACAGCATTTTCTGTCAATATTGATGAATTTTCCTTGATTTTAATTGTTACGTATTATTCCATTTCATTGTTACAATATAATTCCTTTAGTCCATTTTTGCTTGAAATTTATTTCAGTTTTAATTCTGTGCCTTACACACAGATACACAATGAACACCACTTACAGACATCTTCACTTATTTCTGTTGGAGAAATCTATGTCATCATCAAAACAAAAGATACACATACATTTACATTTGGCAGATTCTGTAGCATTGCTCTCAAAATTCTGAAGTATCTTTTATTCCCCAAAATAGTGTATTAGAAGCTAATTTTCCCCACAGCTTTGCCATCACTAAATATTAGGAACCTTGAATATATTAAAAATAATGATGCAGAAAATCATCTCATTTTAATTTGAATTTGCTTAATCATTCATTCTTAGAATCTCATTTGTGATGCAAACAACAAATGTTAGTCTGCAGAGTTGAAGCTGTGCTGCACGCCTGTGAACTCATTCATTCAGTCGTGTTCAACTCTTTTGTGACCCCAAGGACGGTAGCCCACCAGGCTCCTCTACCCATGGAATTTGCCAGGCAAGAATAGTGTAGTGGGTTACCATTTCCTCCTACAAGGGATATTCCCAACCCAGGGATCAAAACCATATCTCCTGCATTGTCAAACAGACTCTACCCTTGAGCCTCCAGGGAAGCCCAAATTAAAGCAATATGATATCTATATAGAGATACATAATCTGTGCATGCTAAGTCACTTCAGTCATGTCCAACTCTTTGTGACTCTGTGGACTGTAGCCAGCCAGCTCCTCTGTCCATGGGATTCTCAAGGCAAGAATATTGGAGTGGGTTGCCATGCCCTCCTCTAGGGGATCTTCCCGACCCAGGGATAGAAGCTGTGCCTCCTGCTACTCCTGCATTACAGGCAGATTCTTTACCACTGAGCCACCTAATCCTAATCAAACTAATAATAAATTATTTAGTATATTCTATATATTAGATATTTTGCTATTACTTAATGTATATTTTCTCACTTAGTCCTCACATCTAACTATGATGAGACACATTGTATGACTGAGATAAAGCCAAATGATTAATTTGCTTAAGGGTATACAGTCAGTGATTAACAAAGCCTGGATATGAACCCAAGAAGCCAACTCTAAGTTGATATGTGTTTCTTGTGTCTGAATTTGTCATGGAGCTTAATGATTTATTCAATAAAATGTTTTATAACAGGAAGTGATAGCAAGGTATTTAGGGAGAGCCTCTGGGTCATCATTTTTAAGGAGCAACAATGTTCTGTGTTTCTTAGAAGACTCATGCCCGAGCACAGGCATCATCAACAGACTGTCTCTAATGAAGGACTTTAAAAGGATTATTTCTGTGCCTAAGTCTTCCTTCCTTCACTTGTTTTCCTTGAAAGAGGAATAGACATGTAATTACATACAGCAGCATAATTTTGGATAGAAATTATTATATCATTGTAGATACAAAAATTAATGCTTTCTTGAAATGACTCCAGAGGCAGGGGTCTTCAACTTTGAACAGCCATTTGCTTCACCCTCAGGACCAAGGCAGACACCACCCTTATAGGCAGAGCTCCTCAGAAATAAATGTCTGTGTTTTAATATATATATATATATATATATATATATATATATATATGTATATATATATATGCAAACTTAATATGTATTATTTATATATATACAAATTTAATATATGTATTGAATAACTAGAGTCAATAATTTATCTAAACAGAAAGAAAAAATACTAAATAAAGTCTTTGTCAAAGGTGACTAACAGAAAAAGAAAGGCAGTTGGCACAAGAGGAACACAAATATACCTTGTATACACACATATATATTGTTCGCATAATGCATGTGCACACAGAATGTTGCTTGAAAGAAGGGAAACACAGTCTATCTACAACTATCCTATATGTACCAGCTACTGCCATTCCTCCCTTTTCTAAGACAAACTGCTGACATGTAAACACACAATTTATTTGCTAATCTCATGAACTGGATAGAGACCAAAAGGTGGACACTTAAGTTCTGGTAATCTGTCCAAAGAGTTTAAAGTAAATTAAGCTAAAAATTGTTGATAACTCAAGACTTTTCAACCTGAGGCTAAAATTTGTTTATACAGACAAAACAGATTAGCAACTGACATCTTAAATAAAATTGTGTATGTATATGATTCAGTAATTTCAGTGACCTCAAAAAAGTAATTCAAATTAATAAGACCATCTTATTACCATCTTTCTAAATTCCATATATTTATACATTAGTATACTGTATTGGTGTTTTTCTCTCTGTATCTTTTAAGATTGTTTTTAAAATAGTATCACATCTAACTGCCATTATAAAGCATTTAAAAATGCTCCTCAGCAAGAAAAAATAAAGGCTGAATTCTTTCACATTCCTTAAAAATTGGTATTCTCAAATAGCATGTTTAAAATTTAAAAATATTTGGGGGTTAGGGCCATTATTCTTTTTCTACTATTAATAATAAAAAAAATCAGTAACCTACATTTGCAACACACTTCACAGGCTATAACTAGTCCAATAAACATAGTTGACCACACTCTCAGAGGTCTCCAGAGAAGCAAGAGTCTCTCAGTTTTACTGAAGGTCAGGTGATGGGCCAACCTCTGTGCTTGGATTAACTTTCCTAACATTCTAAAGTTAGAATATTGGAAATAAAAGCAAAAATAAACAAATGGAACCTAATGAAACTTAAAAGCTTTTGCACAACAAAGGAAACTATAAGCAAGGTGAAAAGACAGCCCTCAGATTGGGAGAAAATAATAGAAAATGAAGCAACAGAAAAGGATTAATCTCAAAAATATACAAGCAACTCCTGAAGCTCAATTCCAGAAAAATAAATGACCCAATCAAAAAATGGGCCAAAGAACTAAACAGACATTTCTCGAAAGAAGACATACAGATGGCTAACAAACGCATGATGCTCAACATCACTCATCATCAGAGAAATGCAAATCAAAACCACAATGATGTACCATTGCACGCCAGTCAGGATGGCTGCTATCCAAAAATCTACAAGCAATAAATGCTGGAGAGGGTGTGGAGAAAAGAGAACCCTCTTACACTGTTGGTGGGAATGCAAATTAGTACAGCCACTATGGAGAACAGGGTGGAGATTTCTTAAAAAACTGGAAATAGAACTGCCATATGACCCAGCAATCCCACTTCTGGGCATACACACTGAGGAAACCAGATCTGAAAGAGACACATGCACCCCAATGTTCATCGCAGCACTATTTATAATAGCCAGGACATGGAAGCAACCTAGATGCCCATCAGCAGACGAATGGATAAGGAAGCTGTGGTACATATACACCATGGAATATTACTCAGCTGTTAAAAAGAATTCATTTGAATCAGTTCTAATGAGATGGATGAAACTGGAGTCCATTATACAGAGTGAAGTAAGCCAGAAAGATAAAGAACATTACAGCATACTAACACATATATATGGAATTTAGAAAGATGGTAATGATAACCCTATATGCAAAACAGAAAAAGAGACACAGATGTACAGAACAGACTTTTGGACTCTGTGGGAGAAGGTGAGGGTGGGATGTTTCGAGAGAACAGCATGTATATTATCTATAGTGAAACAGATCACCAGCCCAGGTGGGATGCATGAGACAAGTGCTCGGGCCAGGTGCACTGGGAAAACCCAGAGGAATCGGGTGGAGAGGGAGATGGGAGGGGGGATCAGGATGGGGAATACATGTAACTCCACGGCTGATTCATGTCAATGTATGACAGACCCACTGTGGTATTGTAAAGTGATTAGCCTCCAACTAACAAAAATAAATGAAAAAAAAAAAAGTTACTCCATGCTCTCATCTAACAATATAGACATGAGTTAGGGCAACTTGAACTTCCCAGATGGCTCAGATGGTAAAGAATCTGCCTGCAATGCAGGAGACCCGTGTTCCATCACTGGATTGGGAAGATCGCCTGGAGGAGGGCATGGCAACCCACTCCAGTATTCCTACCTGGAGAATCCCTATGGACAGAGAATCCTGGTGGGTGACAGCACATGGGGTTGCAAAGAGTTGGACATGGCTATGTGACTAAGCATAGCACACAGCGCAGGGCAATTTAGGACAATTCTCTTTTTCATTATTGCCCCCCACCAAAGGTATTTTGTTGGATGATTTCCTTAATCACTTCCTCTTCTGAAGTTTTGGCCCATCATCTGATCTATCTCTGTTAGATTTTGGCCAAACTTCTCAGTTCAGTTCAGTCGCTCAGCCATGCCCGACTCTGCAACCCCATGAATCGCAGCATGCCAGGCCTCCCTGTTCATCACAAACTCCTGGAGTCCACCCAAACCCATGTCCATTGAGTCGATGATGCCTTCCAATCATCTCATCCTCTGTCGTTCCCTTCTCCTGCCCTCAATCTTTTCCAGCATCAGGGTCTTTTCCAATGAGTCAATGATTTGCATTAGGTGGCCAAAGTATTGGAGTTTCAGCTTCAGCATCAGTCTTTCCAATGAACACCCAGGACTTATCTCCTTTAGGATGGACTGGTGAGATCTCCTTGCAGTCCAAGGGACTCTCGAGAGTCTTCTCCAACACCACAGTTCAAAAACATCAATTCTTTGGCACTCGGCTTTCTTTATAGTCCAACTCTCACATCCCTACATGACTACCGGAAAAACCATAGCCTTGACTAGATGGACCTTTGTGGACAAAGTAATGTCTCTGCTTTTTAATATGCTGTCTAGTTTGATTATAACTTTCCCTCCAGAGAATAAACGTCTTTTAATTTCATGACTGCAATCACCATCTTCAGTGATTTTGGAGCCCAGAAAAATAAAGTCAGCCACTGTTTCCATTGTTTCTCCATCTATTTGCCATGAAGTGATGGGACCAGATGCCATAATCTTAGTTTTCTGAATGTTGAGCTTTAAGCCAACTTTTTCACTCTCCTCTTTCACTTTCATCAAGAGGCTCTTTAATTCTTCACTTTCTGCCATAAGGGTGGTGTCATCTGCATATCTGAAGTTATTGATATTTCTCCCGGCAATCTTGAATCCAGCTCGTGTTTCCTCCAGCCCAGCATTTCTCATGATGTACTCTGCATGTAAGTTAAATAAGCAGGGTAACAATATACAGCCTTGACGTACTCCTTTTCCTATTTGGAACCAGTCTGTTGCATGTCCAGTTCTAACTGTTGTTTGCTGACCCGCATACTGGTTTCTCAAGAGGCAGGGCAGGTGGTCTGGTATTCCCATCTCTTTCGAGTTTTCCACATTTTATAGTTCAGAGCTTTTATAGTAGTAAGGGACTGGGAGATCTTAACAGTGAAAGTTAAGAATTCTGTTCTGACTGAGACATTGCTAATTTACAACTTTAGCATCTTTTGGTAACACTGAGTGGTACTTGTGCATAGTTGTTTTCTGAAATAGGAATGCCACAAATTTCCTACCTTTTTATGTGATTTATGTTTGTCTGTGCATTATATATAAAAGCAGTAAAAAATGTTCATCCCCCAAGAAACCATTTTTATTTACTTGGGAAAGATATTATCCTCATTTCCAATTCATGATTTTAAATAACTTGTTTATTTTTGAAAATGGAAGGAGGATACTATGGTTATTTAAACACTGAGTAAACTGAAATTTTAGCTGTGCTTCAAACAACTGCATAAATCTATATCCAATTTTTCTCTCCTACATCACCCTCTCATAAAATAATCTTCATATTACCCATTATTAACAAAATTTTATTTTCCATTTGTTTACTTGCTTATTATTTACCTACTCACCACTGGAATTAATTCCACACAAATACAACCATATTTGTATTATTCAATGTTGTATACCTAAATCCCACAGCTTTTCTTTTTTTTTTTTTTCCACTGTAGACACAGAAAAATATTTTTAATGAATTAAATGTCTAACTTTCCTAAACTGAATTGACCATGAAGCCATTTTTTCCAGTAATAAATGTTAACATTGTGGGATAACAATGGGAAAAGAGAGTCTTTTTCAGTTACTGGTTATTAAAAAAAAAAATCACCTAAATATTCACTTTTCTATTCTAACATGTTGGTATGAAAGCTTCAAACTCTAACTCAAACCTTTTCACTAGACTGTATATAGACAAACAGCTTCACTATATTTGATTGGTTTCATCAGGAAAACAAGAAGGGGAAGGGAGAGAAAAGCCTTATAGTTGGCCTTCAACAATAGGGAACTCACTTGCCTCACTTAATGCGTAATAATTTCACTAAAGTCCATATTAAAATAATGTATCCATATATAAAGATCCAAACATTTATCTCATTAGTTTTAAGGACACATACTTGCATACTTATATGGTTTATTTTATTTTTATTTTTAAATTGGAAATAATTAGGTGGCTGTTAGTCTTCAAGAGACATTCTTGGTGATGAGTATGAAGTGATGGCTTAATATACCTTAAACTTACTCACAAGTAAGCAAGTCTCCAACTGAGAATGCCAGATGGTCTTATATTTCCATCTTCAGCTCTGAAACCTTCTAAGTTTTCTGTTGACAATTTTTTGTATGTGTATGAAGTGTATGAAGACATACACTTCATTAAATGTCTCATCCCTCCAGCAAGCCCCTAAGGCCCAACCATTGGCCTCAGTTTTCCTCTTTAGATCCTCCCTTTAGTCTTAGAGTAGAAGCAATATTTATTCAAGAGTTTCCCATTCTTATCCCTGGATTATGCTCAGCTAATGTCTAACAGTCACACAAAAAAATGAACCACATATTATTTAAGTCTAGATTCCTGAAATGCTTAATTATCATTATCAATGGTAAACTCGATCATTTTAATAGTTTAAGGGGCTTCCCAGGTGGACTGGTTAGATCTCTGGGTTGAGAAGATCCCCTGGAGGAGGGCAAGGCAATCCAGTCCAGTATTCTTCCCTGGTGAATCCCAAGGACAGAGGAGCCTGGCAGGCTACAGTCCTTTGGGTCACTGAAGACCAACGGTAGTACTCAATTTCACTAATGGAAAGAAATACAAGAAGATTTTTGCTTTTCTGAAAAAGAAACAAATCTGTTGCCATACTAACATTGGCCTTTTGTAAAAGTGAGTTGGCATAGCTCACCATGACAAAGTGGAAAAAAAAAAAAGAGAGAGAGAGAGAAAAAAATGTAATGCTGAAATATATTGCTACATGTGAGAAGAGGCTGCAACAGATTTAACACTATCTTCTTGAAGGACATGGGCTTTCCTTATAACTCAGTTGGTAAGAATCTGTCTGCAATGCAGGAGACCTCCGTTCAATTCCTGGGTCAGGAAGATCCCTTGGAGAAGGGATAGGCTACCTACTCCAGTATTCTTGGGCTTCCCTTGTGGTTCAGCTGGTAAAGAATCTGCCTACAATGCAGGAGACCTGGGTTTGATCCCTGAGTTGGGAAGATGCCCTGGAGATGGGAAAGGCTACCCACTCCAGTATTCTGGCCTGGAGAATTCCATGGACAATCCATGGGGTTGCAAAGAGTCAGACACAACTAATCAACAAAGTAAATTATTAGACTGCAGATAGTTTCCTCATCTATAGACGTAAACATACCACAGACAGCAATGTTTCATTTGAAAGAAAGTAAGACTGAGTTTGAAAGACCTGAATTGGAAGTTCATTGCTAAAACTTTTGAAAGGAAGCTGGATTCCAGTGTAATAGTTCCTGAAACACTAACAAGGGAAACACATGTGATGTGAGCCAAGTGAATCTCTCTTGGCTTCAATTTGTTCTCTAAAATGGAAATAATAAAAATGAAACTACCAGCTTAGGACATGGATGAATCAACTGAGGTGAATGTGTCTGATGGATAAAAAAAATGATCATGTGATGTAAATACATTTATCAGACCTACAGAGTAATATCTTTAGAACCTAAGCATATATCTCTTGTTGAAATTAAATAAAAGGTGTTGACCTACCCCTTCAAAAAAAAAAAAATCTTCACGACTAATCATGATAGTGTGAACACTCAACTAGAGCCAGACATCCTGGAATGTGAAGTCAAGTGGACCTTAGAAACAGCAGTACCAACAAAGCTAGTGGAAGTGATGGAATTCCAGTTGAGCTATTTCAAATCCTAAAAGATGATGCTGTGAAAGTGTTGCACTCAATATGCCAGCAAATTTGGAAAACTCAGCAGTGGCCACAGGACTGGAACATTTCAGTTTTCATTCCAATCCCAAAGAAAGGCAATGCCAAAGATTGCTCAAACTACTGCACAACTGCACTCATCTCAACACTAGTAAAGTAATGTTCAAAATTCTCCAAGCCAGGCTTCAGCAATATGTGAACCATGAGCTTCCAGATGATCAAGCTGGTTTAGAAAAAGCAGAGGAACCAGAGATCAAATTGCCAACATCCACTGGATCATCGAAAAAGCAAGAGAGTTCCAGAAAACAAACAAACATCTATTTCTGCTTTATTGACTATGCCAAAGCCTTTGACTATGTGGATTAAAATAAACTGGAAAATTCTTCAAGAGATGGGAATACCAGACCTCCTGACCTGCCTCTTGAGAAACCTGTATGCAGGTCAGGAAGCAACAGTTAGAATTGGACAAGAAACAACAGACTGGTTCCAAATAGGAGAAGGAGTATGTCAAGACTGTATATTGTCACCCTGCTTATTTAACTAATATGCAGAGTACATCATGAGGAATGCTGGACTGGAGGAGGCACAAGCTGGAATCAAGATTGTCAGGAGAAATATAAATAACTTGAGATATGCAGATGACACCACCCTTATGGCAGAAAGTGAAGAAGAACTAAAGAGCCTCTTGATGAAAGTGAAAGAGGAGAGTGAAAAAGTTGGCTTAAAACTCAACATTCAGAAAACTAAGATCATGGCATCTGGTACCAACACTTCATGGCAAATAGATGGAGAAACAATGGAAACAGAAGAAGACTTCATTTATTTATTTATTTTTGGCTCCAAAATCACCACAACCATGAAATAAAAGATGCTTACTCCTTGGGAGAAAAGTTATGACCAACCTAGACAGCATATTAAAAATCAGAGACATTACTTTGCCAACAAAGATCTCCCTAGTCAAGGCTATGGTTTTTCCAATAGTCATGTATGGATGTGAGAGTTGGACTATAAAGAAAACTGAGCACCGAAAAATTGATGCTTTTGAACTGTGGTGTTGGAGAAGACTCTTGAGAGTCCCTTGGACTGCAAGTAGATCCAACCAGTCCATCCTGAAGGAGATAAGTCCTGGGTGTTCATTGGAAGGAGTGAAGTTCAAGCCGAAACTCCAATACTTTGGCCACCTGATGCAACGAGCTGACTCATTTGAAAAGACCCTGATACTGGGAAAGATTGAAGGCTGGAGGAGAAGGGGATGACAGAGGATGAGATTGTTGGATGGCATCACTGACTCAATGGACATGAGTTTGAGTAAACTCCAGGAGTTGGTGATGGACAGGGAGGCTCAAGCCTTGGTACAGAAAAAGAAAATATTTCCTTCAGACTCAAGAAAAACTGTGAGCCATAAAGATATTTAAACATATTTAAGAGCAAATGAAGAGTAATTTCAAAATTCTGGCTTAGTTTTTGTGCTGAAAAAGAATTAGATTGTGAATTATTATTTCTTCCTTTTGTGGGTGCTTCTTTTGTTGAATTTCATAAATTAACAGAAAAAAACAGCATTGAGTTTTCACTGCCCATCTGTCCCTTTCCTGTGTATCTATCAAAAGTTTTCTTTTACTGGATTTATGACAGTCTAAGAAAATAACAGGGATTCTAACATGAACTTCCTATGGAAAAATCAATTTTATACATGAAACATATGTGAGAATTTGGAAAAGCAGCAATAAAACACTGGAGACTAATATACTCTACAATTATTGAATTAGGAGTTTCTTACTGTTTCAATTAATTATTTTGAAACTATGAATGTGAATATTGAAGCCTTGACAAAGCAATTTAAAAGTTATCAAAATGCTAAATAAATACCAATCTGTTAGTAAATATTCACCACATATTATTTTATAGGCCTTTCTTTTTCATCAGTGATCTGCAAAATTTATTAACTTTTTTTTCACAATCTAAAACAGGTGTAACCTTTCCTATGTATGTAAATAATCACTTTCTTGGCATCCTGAATACCCTAAGTGACTCTCCTCTTCAATAGATTCCTCATAGCTTTTTTTCACTTCTGTGTTTCTCACTGTGTAAATGATAAGATTTAACATGGGACAGAGGATTGCAGAGAACATAGTCATCCACTTGCCCACAGGGTAAATGGCCACAGGACGTGTGTAGGTGAATATACAAGGACCAAAAAAGAGAACCACTACTATAAAGTGGGAGCCACATGTAGAGAGGGATTTTTGCCATCCTTCAAGGCCTTGGGATTTCAAGGAGTTCAACATAGCTATGTAGGAGGTGACTAGGATGACAAAAATAAGCAAACACATGCCCCCACTGTTGGCTGCCATCACTATTCCAAGCCTATAGGTGTCACTGCAGGCAAGTTTCAACAGTGAGAAGAAATCACACATGAAGTGGTCAATGACATTGGGACCACAGAAGGTCAAGTCCATTGAGAAAAGGATCTGGACTGTGACTTGCAGGATCCCCCCTGTCCAGACCACCACCATCAGGAGCTGGCAGAACTGTTGCATGATGGTTGTGTAGTGTAGAAGCTTGCAGATGGCCACATAGTGGTCATAGGCCATGGCCATGAGGACATATGATCTCTGATCCTCCCAGGAAGTGCTCCAAAAAGAGCTGAGTTTGGCAGCCACCCCAGGAGATGGTTCTCCTCTGGTACAGCAGGTCAATTATAATTTTGGGTGTGCTCACAGAGGTGAAGGAGGCATCTAATAAGGCCAAGTAAGTGAGAAAGAAGTACATGGGAGCAGAAAGTGTGGGACTGAGGGAGATGGTGATGACAATGAGCAGGTTGGCCAACACAGTAAACAGGAAAATGAACAAAAAGACAACAAAGAATATTTTCTGCAGGTGTGGATTCTGTGTGAATCCCAAGAGAACAAATTCAGCCACATTGTTGGGAGGCCTGAGGACATCCATTCAGCAAGTAATATCTTCCTGAGCCTGTATTACCTACAAAGAATACAGAATGATACTTGTTAATAATGAAAGCATTGTTATCTGATGGTCTGAGAATAAAAACAGTGCAGTCATGGTGACAGTGGAGCATATCCTTGGTAATTTGCCCCAGTTCTCCTTTCAAGTCTTTCTTACTTTTTTCCATGATGCTTTCCATTTCTTCAAACACTCAGAGCTTGTCACCTATAACAATATTTGATGTTATAATTTACCAGGACAACATTTGATGTTATAATTTACTGATAAAGCACTGGGGTGTCTCCATGAGATCTGGATTCTCCTAGTAGTTTCAACTTTATGTGACTCTACAAAGTCATCTAAGTGCTCCATACTTCCATGAATTCCTCTGTGTCTGTGAGGCTACCAATTGTAATTTTCGGATGTGTCTTATAAGCTGAGAAGTGCTACACACAAGTAAGAGTTATTTCCTCTTGCATGAAAATTTACTTTTGAAATCTCACATCCGTGGAAAGAAAAAAATGATCAACAAGTGTCTGTCATAAGCAGGGAGTTTAGGGAAATGTACATAAGTCCTTGGCAATGAAAACTCACTGGTACCTACCAGAAGACGTTAGCTATTCAGGTGTGTTTCATCACTGTCCCTCCCATAGTGGCTGGCGTAATGTCTACAGTGTCTGAAACCTATTAGGTGATGAGTGTTTGACACTGAATTGCCATTCTCCAAGGATCAGCATATGCTTCCTTCTCCAAACCATAATCTCAGATGAAATTCAAGTGATTTCCTCCAGCTCTGCCCACCTATAATCTCTCTACTTTATGAGAAAATTAAATAGACATTTGAAAGGAAGCTGCACTCCAATTTAATAGTTTCTGAGTGAAAAAGTTGGTTTAAAACTCAACATTCAGAAAACTAAGATTATGGCATTTGGTCCCATCACTTCATGGCAAATAGTTGGGGAAACAGTGACAGACTTTATTTTGGGGGGCTCCAAAATCAATGCAGATGGTGACTGCAGCCATGAAATTAAAATATGCTTGCTCCTTTGAAGAAAGCTATGACAAACCTAGACAACATACTAAAAAGCAGAGACATTACTTTGACAACAAAGGTCTGTCTAGTCAAAGCTATGGTTTTTGCAGTAGTCATGTATAGATGTGAGAGTTGGGTTATAAAGAAAGCTGAACACTGATGAATTGATTCTTTTGAACTGTGGTGTTGGAGAAGAGTCTTGAGAGTCCCTTGGACTGCAAGGAGATCCTACCAGTCCATCCTAAAGGATATCAGTCCTGAATATTCATTGGAAGGACTGATGCTGAAGTTGAAGCTCCAATAGTTTGGCCATCTGATGTGAAGAGCTGACTCATTTGAAAAGCCCTTGATGCTGGGAAAGGCTGGAGGTGGGGGAAAAAGAGGATGGCAGAGAATTAGATAGTTGGATGGCATCACCAACGAAATCGACATGAGTTTGGGTAAACTTTGGGAGTTGGTGATAGACAGGGAGGCCTGGTGTGCTGCAGTCCATGGGGTCACAAAGAGTTGGACATGATTGAGTGACTGAACTGAACTGAACTCACATACTCTCTAGAGTAATTATGGAAATATTTTATTGCCTCTTGGAAAGTTCATTTTATGAGTCATTTTACTTTCAAGATAATCAGTTTGCTAATTTATAATTAATATTCCTCAATATTAAGTTCCACGTGTGTGGGTATGTGTGTGTGCACTCATGCATGCTCAGTCGTGCCCAAATCTTTACAATCCCATGGACTGTAGCCCACCAGGCTCCTCCATCCATGGAATTTTCCAAGCAAGAATAATGGAATGGGCTACCATTTCCTGTTCTACATACAATTTAACATAGTCATATTCTGTGAATTTACTGTTTCAGTAGATTTGATAAAAAAAATATTCTTGCATAGGTGTTCAATACACAAGGATCTATCAAGTAAAGAAAATCCTTATTTTCAAAGTTCTAAAAATAAGAAAAAAATTAATGAGGAGAACAGAAATAGTTGGCTAGAAAATGTAGTCCATGCTCTCTCTCTCTCTCTCTCTACACACACACACACACACACACACACACACACACACACACACACCAATGACAACAAATAGATTTAGTTAATTTAGTCATTCAATCATGTCCGACTCTTTGCGACCCCATTGACTGCAGCACACTAGGCCTCCCTGTCCATCACTAACTCCCGGAGTTTACTCAAACTCATGTCCATCGTGTCAGTGATGCCATCCAACCATCTCGTCCTCTGTCATCCCCTTCTCCTCCTACCTTCAATCTTTCCCTGCATCAGGGTCTTTTCCAATGAGTCAGTTCTTTGCATCAGGTGTCCAGAATATTGGAGTTTCAGCTTCAGCATCAGTCTTTCCAATGAATACTCAGGACTGATTTTGAGAGGGTAACAGGCAGGAAGGCCAGGGGTCTCCAAATGGAAGAAATAGGCTGCAAGTGTCAGACATTTTTATCTCTCTTAAAAGGCAGGAAGAAACAAACTAGCGGTATTTTTTTCCTTCTCTATACAAATTTTAAAGGAGATTTCTCTTAAAATACTGTGTTGCCATAATGACACCTGGTTTCACCTGAAGCTAACTATTCTCAAACCTTGAGTTAACCAATACATTTTTTTTTATGGAAATGTTTGTCTTAAGCTTTGTTAATGTGCCATGCATTTACCACAGACTCTGTCTTCAAGTCCGTTCAGCCTAATGGCTCAGGACCTACTTGACAAACCAGTATGTTATACTCAGATATTGTTCCCCTAATCTATGTAAATGAAACTACTTGTATCGTAATCTGCCCTTCTACAACATTCAAGTCAATGATCTTATTGTCTGGGATGAATCATCTGGTGCCAAGATTATCCCAAAATACATCTTATGGATGATGTGCCCGGTGCCATTCTGAGTTTTAAGACATTCCTTTCTTTTCATTAACAGACTGCTAGTGACTATATAACATCCAGCTGAAGGCTAGTGGCGGGGGGGTACTCTTTCTGACCACTTCTGATGCCTATGTCAGAAGCTTTCTCTATCTCCTTTATACTTTAATAAAACTCTATTACACAAAAGCTCTGAGTGATCCAGCCTCATCTCTGGTCCTGGATTGAATTCATCTCCTCCAGAGGCCAAGAATCTCAGCGTTTTATTGTTCAGCAACAACATTTCAATTTCTTTTAAGATGGACTGGTTGGATCTCCTTGCAGTCCAAAGGACTCTCAAGACTCCTCTCCAACACCATAGTTCAAAAGCATCAATTCTTTGGTCCTCAGCTTTCTTTCTTTCTTTTTTTTTTTTTGAGAGTGGAGTGCAGTTTATTACACTGGAGGGCCCAAGGCAGAGTCTCCTCTTAGCCAAGGACCCCGACCAGCATTTGTGAAAATCTTTTATACCCCATGTGTATGATGTGTACGTGTCCAAACCCGCTACCCCAATTCCCTTGAGACTTACATAAACAAAGGAAGGGTAAATACAACTACAATAACCCCATCATTTACGTGTTATGTGTTCAAACAGTCAATAATCAATAAGCCCGCAGTTACATTCCAAATAGTTAATAACCGATAAGCCTGTGCTTACATTCTGATAGATAGTGTCCGGAGGCAGGGGTGATTAGTGTCTGTTTTCTCTTAGGTGATGAGTAACCTGGATATGATCTTCAAGGTTCCCCTGTCCGGAGGGGGTCTTATCCTTCCATTGTCGTTCCCACAGGCACTAAGCACAGAGCTCAGAGTCCACTGGAGAGGTGGCCGCGCACGATCAGCACAGACAGGCCTGAGATGGAGTCCAGGCCCTATGAATTCCTTCTTCATTCCCCCCTCCTGATGCTCTTAGTTTCTGTAACGAGCATCATTCATTGAGATATATTGTACCTTAGCCCTCCTGCCACCCACATGAGAGAATGCTATCAACCTCTGCATCACAAAATTCACAAGGCATTGTAGGAAGCAGGGCCCACAAAGCAGTATGATTAAGATTACTATAACAACAGTTACAATGGTTTTCCACCAGTCTCCCTTTACCCAGGAGAGGACTGACGTCCAAAAGGGAATATTTTCATTAGACATGGCTTTCACTTGATTTTGTATATCCTCCAAGGCAGTAGATACATTTCCAGACAGGTCAGGGATGTACAAGCAACATTCGACTTTAATTACGGTGCAAGTCCCTCCTTGAGCTGCTGTGAGTATGCCTAATGCCATCCTATTTTGAATTACTGCCTTCCTCATCTGAATTTGTTCCTCGTTCAAAGCTTGAATGGCTTTTGTACTGTCTAAGAGGGCCTGTTTAGTGAAATTAGTTAAGGCCTCTACCTTAACCATGATATCCATTGTCCTTACAGAGGGTACAAACAAGGCAGCAAGATAGTCATACCATTGGAACACAGATCGTGTCCATCTTGCATGCAGATAAGGAAGGTTTACTGGAGGCTGGTGTAGGCTAGGCTTAATTCTGCCATGGGTGAAAGCAAATCCTAATGTGCAATGCCCCACCCAGCTGACTGGTAACCATGGCTATAAGTTAAGCCCACAGAGCCACTGGGTCCCATTGGGGGCTACCCGGCGGATTCCAGGATTATATTTCCAGTCAGAACCAGGCCACTGAACAGACTGATTGGGGTGATAGGTAACTTCCAAGATTTGTTTACATTGTTCAAGGGACAAATAACCCATATATTTTAATTCTTTTGGGTCTAGGGGGTGGTCTCCAAATCCAACTTTCTGTTCTTTTTGTTCCCAGCAAATAGTAGCAGGGGTAATCAACTGTCCTTTCTCAGGAGTCATCCAGAAATATTCATCCCAGGCCTGGTAGTATTGCTCAAGGTACCGGGAGGCCTGTCTCCCTTTTGTTAAGGGAGCCCTTTTCCTCTTTAATTTTCATATATGAGGTATAAGCCTTTGTTATCTCCGTAAGGCTGGTGTTCATGTTAAATGTAACCCTATGTCCCTGGCCCATTGATGGCTTCTTCTTACACCAGGAGAGCAAAGAAAGGTTATGGTTGGTAAGAGAGAGGAAAGGAGTGGTGATACCCACCAGGGGAGTCTGTCCATTACTGACAGGGGCATAGCCCCACATACCCAACAGTTGGAGGAGTTGTGGAATTTCACCCATGAGATGAAGACGTTGTCCTGTGCAGGAGCAGTGGTCAGGTTCAGAATTGCATTGGTGAGGCTGAGCAGCAGGAGTCGTTTACCCAGCTCCATCCTGTAGAGGGCTCGTGCGGGACCTCGTTTTCTTCTTCCTCCTCAGAATGATCTTGGTTTCCTGTGGGTCGGTGGGGTCCTTCTGGGTGGTCCACTTGGTGTCCTCCGGGTCAGCGTGGTATGCCTTCTTTGCTCTGAGCACTCAGTTTCCCTGCTGCCGTCCACTACCTGCTGACGTGAAAGGTCCGGGCATTGAAAAGCAGAATCTTTCCAGAGGGGCGAGGCACCTTTCTCCCTCTAGGAGATTCAAGCTACAAAGCCTCGGGGTGGCCTCAAATGAGACCTGTCTCCTCAAAGCGAGGAGTTTCCCGGCCAACGCACCAAATGTTATAGCCACGCTTTCCGGGAAACAAACTCACTCAGAAGGACAATGCAGATAGTGGAGTGCAGTTTATTACACCGGCGGGCCCAAGGCAGAGTCTCCTCTTAGCCAAGGACCCTCAGCTTTCTTTATAATATAAAATCCATTACTTATTAGTTCCTACTACAAGCTTATTCATTCAAGAAATATTTATTGGATACTTACTATATATATTATGTTGTTGTTGTGTATGTTGTTCATAAAAGGTCATAAATGTGTCATTATCAACTGTTATTAATGTCTGTAATTCTATTACCAAACAGCAGCAGCACATCCATCTGTAATATGAATGACTTTCCCACTCCTTCTCATCCTTTCTCCCATCTTTCTATAGCATTCAGTATCCATCACTCCTAGTTACAGGATGAGTGGGTGCTAAGTTGTTTCAGTCATGTCTGACACTTTGAGACCCCATGGACTGTAGTCTGCCAGGCTCTTCTCTCTATGGGATTCTCCAGGCAAGAATGCTGGAGTGGATTGCCATGCCCTCCTCCAGGGGATCTTCCCAACCCAGGGACTGAACTCATGGTCTCTGTGTCTCCCACACTGACAGTCAGGTTCTTTACCACTAGTGCCACCTGGGAAATCCAGTTACAGGATACTGCATTACTAATAGATTGAGAGAATTGGAGATGATGCCAAAGATGCCAAAGAGAAGAGAAGTAAATATAATAAAATGTATTTGGCAAAAGGTAACTTTCTCTTTGAAAGATAAATTAATAAAGAACTTTATTTTTAATTATCTAAGATGAAAATTTTATACAAATCTTAAATCAAAGTGCAGCAGCTTCATTGCAAGTCCCCATTCTGAGGTAAGATCTCACAACAGATCAAAAAAGACCAGAGTGTAAATAAAGTAAGAATTAAACACAGCAACTATCAAGAAATATGTTACTTTTCTTGTTTTTCCTTGACTCCACAATACTTTTCCAAGGAATAAGCCTTAATGTAAGATATTTTTAAAAGAGAAAGATCACTATGTATAAATATGTTCAACATAATTATTAAGAGCTATGGAAAATTAGAAATGGTGTGGAATATTCAAAAGTGAAGAACAAAATAATTAAAATATAATAACTTACTTTGAATAATATGTAGTTTTTAACAAAGCTGCATTTAAAATTGTGCATTATCATAGAAAATTTCTGACATTGTAATATTAAGTGGGGAAATTTTGGATGCACATTTGAGTTGTATAGTTACTCTGTTATTTCATTGTAACTAATTATATTATTCTTCTAATGAATTTAAATATATATTTATAATATAAAAGACACCAAAATATTTTTACCTTTAAACTGTTAGTACTGTAGTTGAGTATACCTCACTTGATGTTTTGTACACTGAAGGATTTAAATCTCAAGTAAGTTGGATGAGCAGTGATTATATGATCTGCAACATGTATTTAAATATGAGAATCTAAGATTATATAATTTCAAGAAATAATCTCATGTCTGAACATGTCTGACATAAGTCCATGGTCAAGCCCCAGGCAGCTGCTAGTTCACTAGGAAAGAAGTATTAAGTTACAAGATTAAAAATGCCAACTAGCTCAGCTGCAATAAGTGTCTTTTTTGATTTATAAATGGTATCTTTGGATAAGCCTTAAAGACACTACCATATATCCTCTTTTTGGGCAAATTCTAGAAAGTTTCTTATCTGTGGCTAATTGACTTCAAGGGTATTTCACCATCATTAGCAGGTCTTGCCAATAACCCAATTATTTCAAATAAGGCATCTGAACATCAGAGAAGAGCTTTTACAATATTCATCTTTAATTTTAAACTTAATCCTTAAGTCTACATGAAAACAAAACATCATCACAAAATAAAAAAGCACCAAGATGACCACTTACAAACTTGGATACTTGATAGTAAATGAGCTTAAAAACAGAGTATGAATTTTTGATACCATATAAATAAAACACTTAGGTGTGTAGCTATCTGATTTTTAGATTTTATTATAATATTTTATTTTTACTGATCTACCAGTCATGGTAATCATCATTTCTAAATATTGCTTTCAGGTGTACATTAAATGATTATTATGAACTCTATTATATTATTAACACTTCATGCTAAATAAGGTTTACAGTATTTCTTCAAAATAGTTGTTTCCTGTTCCAGTTCTGGAATTAGACTAACATGATAATATTAAAAATTATTCCATTGTTCAAATATATCAAATATGGTAGAGTGCATTTGCCATTTAAATTTAATCCTCCAGCACACCTACAAAGTATAAAAAATAGGAAATAATACTCATAGTTTGTATTACCAAGGGAAAATAAGAAGCCATACAACTGAATCCTGGGGCAGGACCCCTATTTTTAAATTATATTTTCTATGACTAAAGTGCCATGAGACTCTTATGCTGCCACCAGTTGTGAAGCCCACTATAATTACTTAGTAAAATAAATAAGCTGATATTAAAATCATTTGGCAAATACATTCAATTCAGAAATATTTTATGTAAAATCACAGTTACTTCTAGATGTTCAAATATGCCTTCTTTAATAAGAAGAAAAATAAATTGTAGATAACTCTAGATTGACCCCAGCGATTGTGATCACTGTGAGCAGAATGTATCATGAAGGAAAACAGTTTAACAGAACTGAAAACACATGACCAAACCTAATCTGATTGGACACTGTAACATTATAGTTATGCAATAGTATCTGTGATAGCACGTGCTAAAACAGTTTCAGTGAGGATTGTAACCTATGGGGGATATGAATTTTGCAGAAGTATCATCATGGAATTGTCTTTAACTTGCTCTTTCAACACTGGAGTGAAAGAAAGTCAAATCACAGAATTAGTGTGTACTGACAAAGTCACCATCCCCAACTTCATGAAAGACTGAAATCCATTCAACCATGGCCCATTCAATGTTCATCCAGCCTTGACTTTAGTAGCTACACTGCTGGGTAGAGAGATTGCTTGAGAACCCCTAAATCTCTCTAGTCCAGTTTCCCAAGGCTTTAGAGAAACATAAAAGGGAAAGAGAGCAGATTTAGATGTAAAACAGTCAAGGTTGTCCAGTTTTCCAATTGTCCAGTTGTCCAATTTTCAAAGAAGAATTCTAGAGCTATGCCAGGCAGTCTGTTTCTAGAATACAAACCTAAGGTGGTTTATAAATCCTGGAGAGATAGTAACATAGATTCTCCACTTGAAAGGCAAACCAGAAAGAAAACAGAAAAACAAAAATGTATGGATCATTTCACAGCTGATCAGAAAGTAGTTGAGGTCTGTTTTGATGTTTGAGTTTTAGGGACTAATTTTACACACACACACACACACAAAACAGGTTCATGTCAAAATGTTCTTATGGGCAGATTCGTGAATTTCAATAGGTAGAGAAACATATTCTCAAGATAGCAAAGCAGTCAAGAGAGAGCTCATGTCAAGAGAGAGCTCATCCGAAGGAACTTTTATCCCAGAAGGACATCTCCTATGTTGTTTATGAGGAATGAAAAGTTCTGGGAGGTAGGCTGTGGTATCATAAACCTTCCAATGTTGCTTCTAATTGAAGTAGAAACAAAAATAACAATATTTATGACAATAAACATATTAGTTTGGGTGGAAAGACAGAACTTGGAAACAACTTGCAGTTTACCTAAGTAAACTACTTAGAGAAATTGGGAGAGCTGTTTAAGGCTCTAGAGTATAATGTTGCATATTATAAAATAAAACTCATATCTCCTGTTTCCAAAAGTGGTTTTCTTACTCTCTATCATGTATTCCTAATAATATGCTTTCTGAATATTTTTCTATCATGGAGTTCATTAATTTCCTAAATAATATACTATTATGTGTAAAGCAGATAGCCAGTGGGAAGCTGGGAAAGACTGAAGGGAAAAGGAGAAGAGGGTGACAAAGGATGAAATGGTTAGGTAGCATCACTGACTCAATGGACACGAATTTTAGCAAACTCTTGGAGATAGTGGAGGACAAAAGAGCCTGGCATGCTGTAGTCCATGGGGTTGCAAAGACTTGGGCATGAAATAGCACATGAACAACAACAAAATGGAAAGCTGTATAATACAGGGAGCTCAGCTCAGTGCTCTGGGATGATCTAGAGGGGTGGGAAGTGGAGGTGGGAGGGAGGCTCAAGAGGGAGATCATATATATATATCTACATATCTACATATCTATCTATAATATATATAGATATGTGTGTATATACACACACACATAGTGCTGTAGAGCAGAAATTAATACAACATTGTAAAGCAATAACTCCCCAAGTTAAAAAATGAACATATGGTACCCTTGAAATCAGAGGCTGTACCTTTCTGTCAAAAAAGGGAACTATACACATTTCTGTGACTTATACACACAGTCATATTTTAGAAGCACATTTCATTTTTTAATAAAGCCAGAATTAATTCACAACAAAGCCTTCTAAGTTATGTGAGTTAGCTGAGAAGTGCTTTCTTTGGTTAACTGCGGAGTATTGATTTTTATCTGGTTTTTATTATTCCTTATAAATAATCTTCTAAAGTAGTTTTCAAAGAGGGTAGCAAATTCAAGGAACTAAATGTAAGCCAAAATTCTAACACTTATATAGTAATATGTTTCTTTCTATATAACAGTCCATATCATCCTTGATGATGTCTTAGAAACATGTCTTAGCTGTCTTAGAAACAACTGCTTAGACTTTTAAGCATAAAAACAACTTTTATGAATATATATTTAGAAAAGAGAAGTTTTAAATTTCTGTGACATGAGAGAGGTTCTGATGAAACACCTTTTCTCTGATATCTTTGAAATGGTTGAAAGAGTATCAAATTTGGATTTTGAAGAATGCAGATGTGAATAGTAGCTCCATTTCTTATATTAGACAGACAATTGAATAAAGACATTCTGCTTCTTTGGATTTTGTGTGAAGCCCAATAGGATGAAATAAGTTACATCGTTCCTTGGTTCTGTCTTGTCTGTATAGGAGATGAAGTCACATATTAGAACCAGATAAGTTACAAAAGAAGAGGGGGGAATTTTTAAAGCATTGTAATTTAATCTTTTCCTTTATCCAATAAATTAAAACAGCGTATGGGTGCTAAGTCATTCCAGTCATGTCCAGGTCTTTATGACCCTATGGACTGTAGCCACCAGGCTCCTCTGTCCATGGGATTCTCCAGGCAGGAATACTGGAGTGGGTTGCTCTGTTCTCCAGGGAATCTTTCTAACCCAAGGATCACACTTGTGTCTCTCGTCTCCTGCATTGGCGGGTAGGCTCTCTACCACTAGCCCCAACTGGGAAGCCCAAACCATGAGTATAGTGTACCAGTTTATGTCCAATGTGACACATACATTGTGATGACCAAGTTTTAAAAGGCCTAGTTCCCTGTCCCCAGTGATATAACATATAAAGATGCATCAAAAAATTCCAGTCCAATGGAAAAACAGCTATTATGAAAATATTGGCAAAATACTAAGAGTTACAGGGTAGGAATATATCCATCAAACTGAAATCAGAGAATTTAGTTCAGATTTAAAGAAATAGTGATAGAACAAATAAAGATGGAAAGGGAATTATGTGTAAATATGTAACATTATGCAGTCACAAAGGCAAAATTATTGAAGGACAAAGGAATTTACACATCAAGTGTGAATATATCAAACTGTGAATAGAAGATCATTGACTTGGATTGTATAAGAAATCACTGAGATGTCTTTCAGTGGCTCTTTACTTGGATGTTCCCATTTCCTAACCTATGAATGCTGAGGCTATCAAATGCTGCATCTCTAGCTCTGACATCTATGCTTATTTTCAAAATTTTGTATGCCATATCTCCAATTTTGGACATCTGCATTTAAATATCAATTTAGTATATATAATACATAATTTAAAATTTCCACAATGTAAAAGTGTACCCTATCTTGTTAAGTTGTACCCACTTCAATGCCATTGCTCAGACAATAAATCTCACAGTGTTCTTCACTCCCTTATTGATTTCCTATGACTCATTCATGTCTTTGGCAAATCGAGTTGTCCCTACTTTCAGAATGTATCCCTGATTTGATCATTCCTGCCCCAATTCCATCCTGGCCTAAGCAGCAGCTTCCTGAGAGTTAGGTCTACCTTTGTTCCAGCCTCTAACAGTTTGTTATCCTGAAGCAGCCCAAACGATTGTTTCTCTTTCAATCTTGTTCTGATTGTATTTCTCCTGTGCTACAGTTTAATGTATCACTTTCAACATTTACTGTAATAAGACAGAAATCTCCCTTTTTTATTCAAAGAACCTGAGGCTTACCCCATCTCATTAATTTCCCAAAAGTCAAACATGTAAGTGATAAAACCAGAATTGGAATCAAAGCTTTATCTATTTCAAAATAATTTAATGTCTTACATAATAAAGTTGCACAGTTGTGAAGACCGATTCCCAATATCAGGTGTTTTTGTCACCATTTTGAGGCTTGATGTGATGTGATATGGAGGCTTCTATGTGACTGAAGACTTTTTAAGTTACTCAGAATTAATCTTTCATCCATGATGACAAGATAGTGTGACAGACTGCATTATTATTTGTAGAAATATTTTATTTCATTTAACTGTGTCTCCATTTTCTCCATGGAGTCTCTGATTATTCAGAAAACTGTTATTATTTGCACTGTAGATTATTCCCTAGGGAAATTTATTTTAGTAACTACTTTTCTAACTAAGTCCAAAATAGAAAATACCATTCAGTTGCTTAGTTCTTCTCATTCTGTCATGTTGGTGTGGCCAGACTAGATGACTTGAAATTTTGGGGGACATTATTGTGTTTTATTTTCTTTCTTTTATGCATTGTTTTAAGGCTAATGAAGGACCCCCCCCCCCCCAATTTTATAACATTTCTTAAAAGGGTATCATATTTTTGCCTCAATAGAGTTGAAGATCATTGTACATTTTATCCATTTCTAACTACATATATCATTAAATCTTAGAACTGGAATCAGTCCAAAACTGATTCTTGCTCAATTAAGTACACTGGGATTTTTCCACTAAATTTAAAAATTATGTTGTTGTTCAGTCGCTCAGTCATGTCCGACTCTTTGTGATCCCATGGACTGCAGCATGCCAGGCTTCTGTGTCCTTCACTGTCTCCCAGAACTTGTTCAGATTCATGTCCATTGAGTCCATGATGGAATCCAACCTTCTCATCATGTGTAGAAACACTATTAAACCATATCACTGATTAAGGTCTGTAAGTTGTGATGAGATGGTTGGACGGTATCACCGACTCAATGCACATAATTTTGAGCAGGCTCTGGGAGTTGGTGTTGGACAGGGAAGACTGGCATGCTGCAGTTCATGAGGTCACAGAGTTGAACACGACTAAGCAACTGAACTGAACTGAAGATGTGACAGTGATAGAAGAAAAAATATTTTATAACTATTTTCAGACTATTTACAGTTAAGAAAAAAGTACCAGACCAGTTGTTTTGCTTCAGCAAAGATGAATTTATCATGTATTTTTCTACTTGTCAGTGCAAGTTTTTCTCTCTTTTTATTTAGTATTCAATATATTCTGCCTTGATGTTTGGTCTCTATAGAAAAATTTACCACCAATTCAGATACAGTGTTTAAATATTTATCCAATTATTAAATTGAATACTACTACCTATTTTAATACACATAATATCCTATGGCTGAGGACACTAATAAAACAGGGTAATATCATATGAAAGTTTCTTCTTACATGAGTATTATATTCATATAATAGATTTCACAACAGAGACAGTGACAATTTAATAAAGTAGTTATAGTCTTATTCAGTCCCTTCATGGATCACAGCCTTGTCTTGATAAAGCAGTTTGCACAACTCAATGAACCTATAAGCCATGCCATACAGGGCCACCCACGATGGATGGATCATAGTGAAGAGTTCTGACAAAATATGGTACACTGGAGGAAGAAATGGCAACCCACTCCACTATTCCTACCAGGGGAACCCCATGGACAGTATGAAAAGGCAAAAAGATATGACACTAGAAGATAAGTCCCCCCCATCAGAAGGTATCCAATATGCTACCGGGAAGCATGGAGGGCAATTACTAATAGCTTCAGGAAGAATGAAGCAGCTGGGCCAAAGCAGAAATGACACTCAATTGTGGATGCGTCTGGTCATAAAAGTAAAGTCAGATGCTCTAAGAAAAATTATCGCATAGAAACCTGGAATGTCTTTCTAACACCATACACAAAAATAACCTCAAAATGGATTAAAGATCTAAATGTAAGACCAGAAACTATAAAACTCCTAGAGGAGAACATAGGCAAAACACTCTCCGACATAAATCACAGCAAGATCCTCTATGACCCACCTCCCAGAATATTGGAAATAAAAGCAAAACTAAACAAATGGGATCTAATGAAACTTAAAAGCTTTTGCACTACAAAAGAAACTATAAGTAAGGTGAAAAGACAGCCGTCAGATTGGGAGAAAATAATAGCAAATGAAGAAACAGACAAAGGATTAATCTCAAAAATATACAAGCAACTCCTGAAGCTCAATTCCAGAAAAATAAATGACCCAATCAAAAAATGGGCCAGAGAACTAAACAGACATTTCTCCAAAGAAGACATACAGATGGCTAACAAACACATGAAAAGGTGCTCAACATCACTCATTATTAGAGAAATGCAAATCAAAACCACAATGAGGTACCATTACACACCAGTCAGGATGGCTGCTATCCAAAAGTCTACAAGCAATAAATGCTGGAGAGGCTGTGGAGAAAAGGGAACCCTCTTACACTGTTGGTGGGAATGCAAACTAGTACAGCCACTATGGAAAACAGTGTGGAGATTCCTTAAAAAACTGGAAATAGAACTGCCATATGACCCAGCAATACCACTTCTGGGCATACACACTGAGGAAACCAGATCTGAAAGAGACACGTGCACCCCAATGTTCATCGCAGCACTGTTTATAATAGCCAGGACATGGAAGCAACCTAGATGCCCATCAGCAGATGAATGGATAAGGAAGCTGTGGTACATATACACCATGGAATATTACTCAGCCGTCAAAAAGAATTCATTTGAACCAGTCCTAATGAGATGGATGAAACTGGAGCCCCTTATACAGAGTGAAGTAAGCCAGAAAGATAAAGAACATTACAGCATACTAACACATATATATGGAATTTAGAAAGATGGTAACGATAACCCTATATGCAAAACAGAAAAAGAGACACAGAAATACAGAACAGACTTTTGAACTCTGTGGGAGAAGGTGAGGGTGGGATGTTTCAAAAGAACAGCATGTATACTATCTATGGTGAAACAGATCACCAGCCCAGGTGGGATGCATGAGACAAGTGCTCCGGCCTGGTGCACTGGGAAGACCCAGAGGAATCGGGTGGAGAGGGAGATGGGAGGGGGGATCGGGATGGGGAATAAGTGTAAATCTATGGCTGATTCATATCAATGTATGACAAAACCCACTGAAATGTTGTGAAGTAATTAGCCTCCAACTAATAAAAAAATTAAAAAAAAAAAAAAAAAAGAAACCTGGAATGTTAGGTCCACGGATCAAGGTTAATTGGATGTGGTCAAGCAGGAGATGGCAAGATTGAACATAAACATCTTAGGAATTAATGAACTAAAAGGGTCTTGAATTTAATTGAGGTGACCATTATATCTACTACTGTGGACAAGAATCCCTTAGAAGAAATGGAGTAGCCCTCAGAATTAGAAAAAAAAGAGTAAGAAATGCAGTATTTGGGCAATCTGTAAAACAACAGAATCATCTCAGTTTGCTTCCAAGGCAAACTATTCGACATCAGTGTAGCACAAGTCTATGTCCCAACTACTGAAGCTGAAGAAGCTGAAGTTGATTGGTTCTGTGAAGACCTACAAAAACTTCTAGGTCTAATACCAAAAAAAGATATCCTTTTTATCACAGGGGATTTTAATCCAAAAATGAAAGTCAGGAGATATTCAGAATAACAGGCAAGTTTGGTCTTAGAGTACAAAATGAAAAAGGGCAAAGACTAACAGAGTTTTGTCAAGAAAATACACTGGCAATAGCAAAATGACCCAAGAGATGACTCTACATATGGACATCACCATATTGTCAATATCACAATCAGATTGATTCACTGCAGAACTTGACTGCAACCATGAAATTAAAAGACACTTGCTCCCTGGAAGGAAACCTATGACATAACTAGAGCATATTAAAAAGCAGAGATGTTACTTTGCAAACAAATGTCCATATGGTCAAAGCTATGGTGTTTCCAGTACTCATGTATGGATGTGAGCGTTGGACCATAAAGAAGGCTGCATGTTGAAGAATCAATGCTCTTGAACTGTGGTGTTGGAGAAGACTCTTGAGACTCCTTTGGTCTGCATGGAGATCAAAGAAATCAGTTGTACAAGAAATCAACCCTAACTATTAACTGGAAGAACTGACACTGTAGCTGAAGCTCCAATACTTTGGCAATCTGATAGAAAGAATCAACTCATTGGAAAAGACCCTGATGATGGGAAAGATTAAAGGCAAAAGAAGAAAAGAGGCAGCAGAAGATAAGATGGTTAGATAGCACCACTGACTCAATGGATATGAATCTGAGAAAATCCAGGACATAGTGGAGGACAGAGGAGCCTGGCATGGTACCCTCCATGCGGTGGCAAACAGCAGACACAACTTAGTGACTGGACAACAAAAACAACATGGACTTTCCTGGTGGCTGAATGGTAAAAAATTTGCCTGCCAATGCAGAAGATGCTAGTTTGATCTCTGGGTTGCACAGATCCTCTGGTGAAGGAAATGATAACCCTCTCCAGTATTCTTGCCTGGGAAATCCCATGGACAGAGGAGTCTGGCTGGTGACAGTCTATGGGGTTGCAAAGAGTCTGACATGACTTAGCAACTGAGTATTCACACTTAATCGTCCCTATGTATATAAATCATCACTTTATTGACATTCTGAAGACCTAAACTACTCTTCTCTTCAACAGATCCCTCATGGCGTTTTTCACCTCCACGTTTCTCACTGTGTAAATGATAGGATTTAACATGGGAGTGAGGATTGCAGAGAACATAGTCACCCACTTGTCCACAGGGTAAGTGGCCACAGGACGTGTGTAGGTGAACGCACAAGGCAGAAAAAAGAGCATCACTACTGCAAGGAGATCCAACCAGTCCATCCTGAAGGAGATCAGTCCTGGATGTTCCTTGGAAGGACTGATGCTGAAGCTGAAACTCCAATACTTTGGCCACCTCATGCGAAGAGCTGACTTGTTGGAAAAGACCCTGATGCTGGGAGGGATTGGGGGCAGGAGGAGAAGGGGATGACAGAGGATTAGATGGCTGGATGGCCTCACCGACTTGATGAGCATGAGTTTGAGTAAACTCCTGGAGCTGGTGATGGACAGGGAGGCCTGGCGTGCTGTGATTTATAGGGTTGCAAAGAGTGGGACAAGACTGAGCGACTGAACTGAACTGATTGTAAAATGGGCGCCACATGTAGAGAGGGCTCTGAGTCATCCTTTGGAGCCAAGGGATTTCAGGGAACTCAGGATGACTATGTAGGAGATGAGGAGAAGGAAAAAAATGAGCAAGAACATGGCCCTACTGTTAGCAGCCACCATGATTCCAGGTATGTAGGTGTTATTGCAGGCAAGTTCCAACAGTAAGAAGAAATCACATGTGAAGTGGTTAATGACATTGAGACCACAGAAGGTCAAGTCCATCAAGAAAAGAATCTGCACAGTGGCATGCAGGATCCCCCCCAATCCAGGCCACCACCACCAAGAGTTGGCAGAGCCCCCGTCGCATGATGGTCATGTAGTGCAGAGGCTTGCAGATGGCCACACAGAGGTCATAGGCCATGAAAATGGGGACGATTACCTCTGATACTGCCAGGAAGTGTTCTGAAAAGACCTGAGTCATGCATCCTTGCCAGGAGATGATTCTCCTTTGGTGAAGTAGGTCAACAATCAATTTGGGAGTGGTAACAGATGTGAAGGAGGCATCTAATAAAGCCAAGTAAGTGAGAAGGAAGTACATGGGAGCAGAAAGTGTGGGGCTGAGGAAGATGGTGATGACAATGAGCAGGTTGACCAGCACAGTGAAGAGAAAAATGAACAGAAAGACAATGAGGAGTATTTTCTGCATGTGTGGATTTTGTGTGAGTCCTAGGAGAACAAATTCAGTAACATTGTTGGGAGGCCTGAGGACATCCATTCAGTAAGCAACAGCTTCCTCGGATAAAGAATGATAGTCATTAATCATGAAAGACTTTTGATCTGACTTTCTTAGAACAAAATAGTCACTGTGCAACATGCCCTTGGAATTTTTTTTCTGTACTCACTTCAATTCTTTCTTATTTTCACCATGGTATTTTGCATCTCTTCAGACATCTAGTACCTATCACCTGTAAAACACCAATAGGGCCTCATTTGATGTGTAATTTGCCAAGAAAACACTGGGCTGTCTACATGAGATTTGGAATCTCCTACTGGTTCCAACTCCATTGGACTAAGTCATCTCAGTGTCCCATGTTTCCCAAGCCCTACTCTGTGTCTGTGAGGTAAAAAATTGCAATTTTCAGAGGTATCTTGTAAGCTGAGAAGTGCTACACACAGGCAAGAGTTATCCCCTCTCCCATGAGAATTTATATTCCAACTCTCAGGTCAAACTGTGGAAAGAAAAAAATATGGTCAAGAAATATCTATCACATGGAGGAAATTTAGTGAGGTGTGTATAAGTCCTTGGAGACACAGGCTCCCTTGTACCTACCAGGACACATGAGGTATTCATCACTTACCATAGTGCCTGGAATGTCTGCAGTGCCTAAAACCTAATCAGTGATGAGTAAGGATCTATCAATCATAGGAAATCTGTATTTTCAAAGCTCTAACATAAAAATTTAACAAGGAGAGCAGAAAGAAATACTCTGCTAGATAAGTTAGAGGGATACTTAATACACTATAAATATAAACATATATATCAATACACCAACTATCAAAACATGTATAAAATCCATTACTTACTATTAACTCCTACTACAGATTCCTTCATCAAACAAATATTTATTGAACCCTTGATGTGCACATTGATGTATGTTGCTCACATAAAATCATGAAAAGTGATGTTATTGAATGAACTTAATTCCTAAAATTGTGTCATCAAAGCAGCAGCACATCTATATCCATGACCTGCATGAGCACTCCTTTATGAGCACTCCTTTATGTTTCTGTCTTCCCACAGCAGCCGTCTCCAATCATTCCTGGTTACAGGATGTGTAACTAACACAATTTGGGTTTATAAATTTGCCAAAGAGAAGAGAAATAAATATAATTAAACATATTCCATACAGCATGTATTTTCAAAGATAAACAGAAACATTATTATTTCTTTTTAATTTTCCAAGATGAAAATTGTATGCATATGTGGGAACACAATGAAGCAGCTCCACTGAACTTCCTCCTTCTTTAGTGGGATCTCCCAGCAGATCAAAGAAGAGATAGTGTAAATAAAGTAAGAATTAAACACAATTCATAGAAATGCTTTATAAACAACTATGAAACAAATTACTTTTTCAATTTTTCTTTGGCTCCATAATACTTTTTCTAGGAATAAAGGTTAATGTAAAATATTTTAAGAGAAACATCATTACACACAGATATGTTCAACATAATCATTAATAGCTGTGGAAAATTTAAAGGGTGTGAACTGTTCCACAGTGGAGGAAAAGATAAATAAAACATAGTGGATCCTTTTTGAATAATATGTAGTTTTTGACAGAGATGCTTTTAAAATTGCGCAATATCATAAAAAATTATCAGTTGTAATATTAAGTGAGGAAAATCTTGGGTGCATATTTTAATTGTATAGTTATCCTAACTTATTCATTGTAGTTAATTATATTATAAGCTCAACTAATTTAAATATATATCAATAAGAAAAAAGATTCTAAAATATTTTTACTTCTAAAGTGCTTAGTACTATAGTCAATTCTACCTTTCTTGATGTTTTGTATGCTTAAGAAGGTTTTAAACCTCAGGTAAATTTGGATGAGGAGTGATTATATGATTTTAAACATACATTTATACCTGAGAATATATGATTATGTGATTTCAAAAAATAATCTCACCTATGAAAATGTATGACCTAGTGCCATGGCCAGGGCCCAGGCAGCTGTTAGTTGCCCAGGAAAGAAGTAAAGTCATAAGATAAAAAATGTCAGCTAACTTGCTGTCTCTTGATGGTACCTTTGGATAAGTCTTAAAAGCACCACCACATATCCTATTTATAGGCAAAGTCTATGAAGTTTCTTATGCATGGCTAATTGGAACACATGGGTATTTTTCCATCATTAGCAGGTCTTGCTAACAACCCAATTATTTCATAACAACATCAGAAAAGTACTTTTATAGTATTCCTTTTTAATTTTAAACTTCATCTTTAAGTCTATGTGAAAATAAAGTGAAAAGAGTTAGTTACTCAGTCATGTCCAACTCTTTGTGACCCCTTGGACTGTAGCCAATCAGACTCCTTTGTTCATGGGATTCTCTAGCCAAGAGTACTGGAGCAGGTTGCCATTTCCTACTCCAGAAAATCTTCCAACATAGGAGTTGATCCTAGGTCTCCTGCATTTGGGCAGATTCTTTAAAACATAGTCACAAAAGGAAAACATAGCAACAAGTTGAACATTTATGGACTTGGATATTTGATAGTAAATGAGCTTAAATACAGAGTCTGAGTATTTGGCACTTATAAATTAAATGTTTCAGTGCATTGTTATAAGATTTTTAAATATTTATTGTATTATTTTATTTTGAAGAGATGGTTAGATAGCATTACCTACTCAATGAACATAAATCTGAGCAAACTCCCAGAGACAGTGAAAAACAGGGAAGCCTGGCATGTTATAGACAATGGAGTTGCAAGGAGTCAGACACAGCTTAGTGAATGAACAACAATTTTATTTTAATTGATCTACCATTCATAATAGGCTTCTCTGTTGGCTCAGCAGTAAAGAGTCTGTCTGCCAGTGCAGAAGTGTTCAATCTTGGGTCAGGAAGATCCCCTGGAAAAGAAAATGGCAACCCATTCCCGCATCTTTGCCTAGGAAATCTCATGTACAGAGGAACCTTGAGGGCTAGAGTCCATGGGATAGCAAAGACTAGGACACTACTAAACAACATTAATGACCATTCATAGTAGCCATAATTTCTAAATATTGCATTCAGGTATATGTTAAGTGATAATTATGAACCACATTATAAATTATATCCAAAAGTCTAAAAGCAATAAATGCTGGAGAGGGTGTGGAGAAAAGAGAACCCTCTTACACTGTTGGTGGGAATGCAAATTAGTACAGCCACTATGGAGAACAGGGTGGAGATTTCTTAAAAAACTGGAAATAGAACTGCCATATGACCCAGCAATCCCACTCCTGGGCATACACACTGAGGAAATCAGATCTGAAAGAGACACATGCACCCCAATGTTCATCGCAGCACTATTTATAATAGCCAGGACATGGAAGCAACCTAGATGCCCATCAGCAGACGAATGGATAAGGAAGCTGTGGTACATATACACCATGGAATATTACTCAGCTGTTAAAAAGAATTCATTTGAATCAGTTCTAATGAGATGGATGAAACTGGAGTCCATTATACAGAGTGAAGTAAGCCAGAAAGATAAAGAACATTACAGCATACTAACACATATATATGGAATTTAGAAAGATGGTAATGATAACCCTATATGCAAAACAGAAAAAGAGACACAGATGTACAGAACAGACTTTTGGACTCTGTGGGAGAAGGTGAGGGTGGGATGTTTCGAGAGAACAGCATGTATATTATCTATAGTGAAACAGATCACCAGCCCAGGTGGGATGCATGAGACAAGTGCTCGGGCCAGGTGCACTGGGAAGACCCAGAGGAATCGGGTGGAGAGGGAGGTGGGAGGGGGGATCAGGATGCGGAATACATGTAACTCCATGGCTGATTCATGTCAATGTATGACAGAACCCACTGCAATGTTGTGAAGTAATTAGCCTCCAACTAATAAAAGTAAATGAAAAAAAATTATCTTTTTATGACTACAGTACCATGATACTCCTATACCGCCACCAACTGCGAGGCCCATTATAATTATCTAGTAAAAGAGATAAAACTGACATTAAAATTGTTTGGTAACAAAATTCAATTCAATTCAGGAATACTTTTATATAAAGCCAGGCAAGCGGCCGAGAGGAGACTCCCCACGTCCAATGTCAGTAGCGAAGGCCATGAAGAGATATCCCACATCCAGGGTAAGGAGTAGCGGCTGCACTTTGCTGGAGTAGCTGTAAAGAGATACCCCACATCCAAGGTAAGAGAAACCCAAGTAAGACTGTAGGCCCTTAGAGAGGGCATCAGAGGGCAGACAGACTGAAACCACAATCACAGAAAACTAACCAATCTAATCACATGGACCACAGCATTGTCTAACTCAATGAAACTAAGCCATGCTGAGTAAGGCCACCCAAGACAGACGGGTCATGTTGGAGAGTTCTAAGAAAATGTGGTCCAGTTGAGAAGGGAATGGCAAACCACTTCAGTGTTCTTGCCTTGAGAGTCCCATGAACAATATGAAAAGGCAAAAAGATAGGACACTGAAAGATGAACTCCCCAGGTCAGTAGGTGCCCAACATGCTACTGGAGATCAGTGGAGAAATAACTCCAGAAAGAATGAAGAGACAGAGCCAAAGCAAAAACAATACCCGGTTGTGGATGTGACTGGTGATAGAAGCAAGGTCCGATGCTGTAAAGAGCAATATTGCATAGGAACCTGGGATGTTAGGTCCACAAATCAAGGCAAATTGGAAGCGGTCAAACAGGAGATGCCAACAGTGAACATTGACATTTTAGGAAGTAAGTGAGCTAAAATGGATTGGAATGGGTGAATTTAACTCAGATGACCATTATATCTACTACTGTGGGCAAGAATCCCTTAGAAGAAAGGGAATAGTCATCATAGTCAACAAGAGTCTGAAGTGCAGTACTTGGATGCAATCTCAAAAACAACAGAATGATCTCTGTTTATTTCCAATGTAAGCCATTCAATATCATGGTAATCCAAGTATACACTCCGACCAGTAATGCTGAAGAAGCAGAAGTTGAATGGTTCTATTTAAAAAGACCTTCTTGAACTAACACCCAAAAAAGAGGTCTCTTTCATTACAGGGGACTGGAATGAAAAGTAGGAAGTCAAGAAAAACCTGGAGTAACAGGCAAATTTGGCCTTGGAGTACAGAATGAAGCAGGTCAAAAGCTAATAGAATTTTTTCCAGGAGAACGCACTGGTCATAGTAAACACCCTCTTCCAACAACACAAGAGAAGACTCTACACATGGACATCACCAGATGGCCAACACCAAAATCAGGTTGATTATATTCTTTGCAGCCAAAGATGGAGAAGCTCTACACAGTCAGCAAAAACAAGACTGGGAGCTGACTCTGGCTCAGATCATGAACTCTTATTGCCAAACTCAGACTTAAATTGAAGAAAATAGGGAAAACCACAAGACAATTCAGGTATGACCTAAATAAAATCCCTTATGATTATACAGTGGAAGGGATAAATAGATTTAAAGGACTAGATCTGATAGACAGAGTGCCTGGAGAACTATGGGTGGAGGTTCATGACATTGTACAGGAAACAGGGATCAAGACCATACCCAAGGAAAAGAAATGCAAAAAAATGCAAAATGGCTGTCTGAGGAGGCGTTACAAATAGCTGTGAAAAGAATAGAAATGAAAAGCAAAGGAGAAAAGGAAAGATATATCCATTTGCATGCAGAGTTCCAAAGAATAGCAAGGAGAGATAAGAAAGCCTTCCTCAGTGATCAGTGTAAAGAAATAGAGGAAAACAGTAGAATGGGAAAGTCTAGAGATGTCTTCAAGAAAATTAGAGATACCAAGGGAACTTTACAGGCAATAATGGGCTCAATAAAGGACAAAAATGGTATACACCTAACAGAAGCAGAAGATATTAAGAAGAGGTGGCAAGAATACAGAGAAGAACTGTACAAAAAAGATCATTGTGACCCAAATAATCATGATGCTGTGATCACTCACCTAGAGCCAGACATCCTGGAATGTGAAGTCAAATGGGCCTTAGGAAGCATCACTACAAACAAAGTTAGTGGAAGTGATGGAATTCCAGTTGAGCTATTTCAAATCCTGAAAGATGATACTGTGAAAGTGCTGCACTCAATATGTCAGCACGTTTGGAAAACTCAGCAGTGGCCATAGGACTGGAAAAGGTTAGTTTTTATCCCAATCCCTAAGAAAGGCAATGTGAAAGAATGTTCAAACTACCACACAATTGCACTCATCTCACACAGTAGCAAAGTAATGCTCAAAATTCTCCAAGCCAGGCTTCAACAATATGTGAACTTCCAGATGTTCAAGATGGTTTTAGAAAAGGCAGAGGAACCAGAGATCAAATTGCCAACATCTGCTGGATCATTGAGAAAGCAGGAGAGTTCCAGAAAATCATCTATTTTTGCTTTATTGACTATGCCAAAGACTTTGACTGTGTGGATCACAATAAACTGTGGAAAATTCTGAAAGAGATGGGAATACCAGACCACCTGACCTGCCCCTTGAGAAATGTATATGCAGGTCGGGAAGCAACAATTATAACTGGACAAGGAACAACAGAATGGTTCTAAATAAGAAAAGGAGTGTATCAAGGATGTATATATTGTTGCCCTGCTTATTTAACTAATATGCAGAGTTCATTATGAGAAACACTGGGCTGGATGAAGTGCAAACTGGAATCAAGATTGCTGGGAGAAATATCAATAACCTCAGATATGCAGATGACACCACCCTTATGGCAGAAAGTGAAGAAGAATTAAAGAGCCTCTTGTAGATAGTGAAAGAGGAGAGTGAAAAAGTTGGCTTTAAGCTCAACATCCAGAAAACTAAGATCATGACATCCAGTCCCACCAATTCATGGCATATAGATAGGAAACAGTGACTGACTTAATTTTCTAGGCTCCAAAATCACTGCAGATGGTGATTGCAGCCATGAAATTAAAAGACACTTACTTCTTGGAAGGACAGTTATGACCAACATAGGTAGCATATTAAAAAGCAGAGACATTACTTTGCCAACAAAGGTCTCCCTAGTCAAAGCTATGGTTTTTCCAGTAGTCATATGTGGATGTAAGTTTTGGACTTTAAAGAAAGAACGCTGAGTTCCTTTGAACGCTGAAGAATTGAAGCTTTTTTTTTTTTTTTTAATTTTTATTGACGTGCAGTTAATTTACAATGTTGTGTTAGTTCAGGTGTACAGCAAAGTGAATCAGTTATACATATGTGTATATGTATATTCACTCTTTGCTTGATTCTTTTCCAATATAGGCCATTGCAGAGTATTGAATTAGAATTCCCTGTGCTATATAGTAGATTCATATTAGTTATCTATTATATATATAGTAGTGTGTATATATCAATCCCTTCTCTTTGTTTATAAGAAACATCATGGGATAACATCATGGTAAATAAAGCACATAATTTGGATGGATGAAAATGCTGAACGAAAAGAAATTCATATCCTGAATGAAATGTTATTCTAGTGAAGACAACTGATGCTCCCCACTGTGACAGAATAGATCCCATACAATTAACTGACTAGTGAGTGGTTGATGGCATATGATGCCATGGCACAGGAGATTGAATGAATTGACGCTTTTGAACTGTGGTGTTGGAGAAGACTCTTGAGAGTCCCATGGACTGCAAGGAGATTCAACAAGTCAATCTAAAGGAAATCAGTCCTGAGTGTTCATTGGAAGGACTGGTGCTGAAGGTGAAACTCCAATACTTTGGCCACCTGATGCAAAGAGCTGACTCATTTAAAAAGACCCTGATGCTGGGAAAGCTGAGGGCAGGAAGAGAAGAGGATGACAGAGGAAGAGATGGTTGGATGTCATCACTGACTCAATGGACATGAGTTTGAGTAAACTCCGGGAATTGGTGATGGACAGGGAGGCCTGGTGTGCTGCAGCCCATGGGGTCACAAAGAGTTGATCACAACTGAGCAACTGAACTGAAGTGACTGAAACTTACTTAAAGATGTTCAAATATGGTTTCTTTATTAAGAAGACAAATAAATGTAGGTAACTGTAGATTTACTTCAGTAATTGTGATCACTATGAGCATCATGTATCATGAAGGAAAACATTTTAAGAAAACTAAGAACACATGACCGAACATAATCTGACTGGACACAGTAGTATTATAGTTCTGTAATAATATCTGTGATAGCAGATGCCAATACAGTTTCAATGAGGATTGTTATCTGTCTGAAGAACTATAAGGGTGGCCACGTGGTACTAGTGGTAAAGAATCTGCCTGCCGATACAGGAGACTCAAGAGACATCGATTTGATCCCTGGGTTGGAAAAAATCCCCTGGAGGAGGAAATGGCAACCTGCTCAAATATTCTTGCCTGGGAAATCCCATAGACCGAGGAGCATATGGATTTTGTTGAAACATCGTCATGAAAATGTCTTGGACTATTCTTTAAACTCTGAGATGGAAGTCAGAATCAGATCAGAGAATCAGCATGTACTGACAAAATTACCATTCTTAACCTCAAAAAAGTCTAAAATCCATTCATAATGGCCCATTCAGCATCATCCACCCTCTTCTTAAACAGAAAAGAAACATTTTCAGTTGCTATGATTCAAAGAGGATATTATAAAATCTGATATCCTTTGAAATGGCTTAAGGAGCATCAGTTTTTAACTTAGAAGAATGCAGATCTGAATACCAGTTCTGTCTCTGAAAGTGGGTGGATTATTGAACATTTTTCAACTTTGTTGTTCTTCATCATTAAAACAGGAATGATCACAGTAAATTTAAATCACAATAATACCTACCTTACAGAGATGCTGTTAGTGTAGGTGAGAGGTTTGAGAAAGACTTTCTAGTACTAAATTTTGAAAATGCAAACATTATGATTAGAATAAAATATTCTTTATGTAATTTATTATCTGAAATTGCATTCCTGTTTAATAACACTCTAATGGCATTTTTTAAACCCTCATCCTTCAGTCCTTGACAGTCAACATAATACTCACTGTTTTGGAGTTTTGCTTTAAATTCCATGTAAATGGATTTTATATGAATCCATATAAATGGATTCATACAGTATTGGTCTTTGTATTTCTGCTTATCCTCTTAGCATAATGCCCTTAAAGTCCCGTCATGTTGCCACAAATGACAAGATTCCCTTCTTTGCATTGCTGAATAACATTTTACTTATTTATGTGTATAAATATATGAAATTTATATTGCAGTATACTATTGTTTTATGTATATGTATATTTATTATATTAATTTATATAATATTATTTATTTACAGGCTTATTTGTATTATGCATGTATAAGATTTTCTTTATCCACTCATCCATCAGTGTACATTTTAGTTGTTTAGTTGTTTAGTTGTTAGTTAGGTGTTAGTTAGTTGAATAATGCTGCGGTAGACATGGGTGCACTGATGTATCTTCAGATTCCTGACATCATCACTTCTTGGCCATTTGGCTAAAATCAAATACAAATTCCTGGCATCATGCTCTTGGTTATATACACGAAAGTAGGATTGCAGAATTATACAGTAGTCTTATATTTAATTGCTTGAGAAACCTCTGTAATGTTTTCTGTAGTGACTGAGCAAAATTATATTCCAATTACAGGAGTGCTCCATTTTCTCTACAACTTAAAAAAGATTGCTGTCTTCTTTGTATCTCATATAGCCATCCTAACAGTTGTGAGATGATACCTCATTTTTGTTATGATTTGAATTTGCCTGTTAATTAGTGACATTGAACACCTTCTCATATTCTGGTGGTCATTTGTATATCTTTGGAAAACTATCTATTCAGCTTCACCCATTTTTAAATTGAGTTATTTGTTATTATACTACTAAACTGCAGAAGATGCATGCATATTTTAGGTATAAACACCTTGTGAGTATATGATTTGTAAATATTTTCTCCATTCCATAGGCTATCTTCTCAGTTTGTTGTTTCCTTCCATGTGTCTGATTTAGAACTTGAGATTCTGGACTTCAGGCTGATGTCATGATGGCATGTAACTTAACTGACTTTCTAGCGTTTGCCTCGTCTGCTTGGTGGTCCTGAACTGCCCTTTTAGAGGCCTGACAACCTCACTGGACAGACAATATCCATATAGACCTGTATCTACATGGAGAAGAAAAGAGACAAGCAGGGCCCCATCTTTTATCCATCTCTACAAAGGCATCATTCATATAAGTCCAGCAATATGTTAATGACCAGAGAGTGACCTTAGTCTGTGCCACTTGGAACAGAAGAATTGCTCAGTCATGGTCTCTCTAAATTATGGTCAAATACAGAACTGTGAATGGAAAGATACAGCACTATGTTTGAATAGATACAGGTTTGTGTGTGATCATATTAAATACATAAACACATATGCATATACAAACACATCCCTATTGATAGTCAGATTTAGACACATACATGCAATTGAATTCAGACCTTACATATTGCTGAATGTATATGTACAAGTAGTCATAGAGATTCACATGAATTTGGAAACAGATCTGAGTGTATGGTTGGATCCATACTTGTGTGTTGTTGGATACAGACCAATAGATGTTTGCATAGAAATATATACTCATAGCTTTAAGGTTTATGCTCAAATACATGCCTGCAAAAGACACTAAGCCCTTTCTGACCAGTTCATTGAAAATGTGAATCAAATGTCAATAAGAGAGTCCTCTTCTTTCCAAATAGAGAGGGAAAAAAATCAAGATTTATGTGCACTCTAATGGAGATTACAAATTTTTATTTTGATGTCAATCTTTCACAATATATGTCTTATTCTAGATGAAAAAACAAAATAATAACACCTCATCATCCTCAAAATAAATATGCTGTGTTATAACATGCTAAATATATATATATATATATAAATAAAACTTTTATGGAAAGTTTTGAAAATTTACATAATGAATCTAAAGTTTATAGGAGGAGGTAAGATCAGGAAAGAGGGAGAGAAAGAAGAGGAGAAACTGCTCCAGAATTGAACTCTCTAGATGACATAAAACTTGATATATTTAATAGAACATTTTCAAATTACCTGAAATTAATAATTATTCTAAAGGATTATTTCTGCTGTTTGGAGAAAATAGGCTAAGATATGTCCCCATTACAAATAAAAATAAATTCTGGACAGGATACAAAATGAAACACTTGGAAAAGTTATTGAAAAAAACAAGATGTTAAAATTTATAAAATCGTTGGAAGGAAACATTGCAAAGAGTCGGACACGACTTCGCGACTTTCACTTTCAGAGTGTATATTATGTATCATACATTGTGTGAGAAACAGAGAATGACATGTTTTCTTGACTTCAGGGAGCTTATAGATCAATAAATATAGATAGTTAATAAAGATATTTATCTCATTGCTTTAAAAAATACACAAATATGAAAATTAATTAATATCTCTCAATTCATTTGGACTGCAATTACACGACACCATAGTAGAAGGATTAAATAATAAACATTTTTCACAAGTTCAGTGGCTAGGAAGTCCAAGATTAAGCTGCAGACAGACTCCATATCTGGTGAGTTCTCCTACCTCATTCCTAGACGGCGATCTTTTTCCTGTGTCGTCACGTGGCAGAAGGGTAGAGAGAATTCTATAACTTCTCTTCATAACAATTTTATCACCTAGTCATTATGCAAAGGGCCCACCTCCAAATACTCCCACATTAAATAGGATTTAACTTATGCTTTTGGAGAGGGACAAAAGTTTTAAGACTATAGCAACATTCAAAAGTGAAGAAATAAATTACATATGTTCAAAAGAGTCTTTTAATGAAGGTGAAAGAGGAGAGTGAAACGCTGGCTTAAAACTCAACATTCAAAAAAAAAAAAAAAAACGAAAACCATGGCATTCGGTCCCCTCACTTCAAATATACGGGGAAACAGTGACAGACTTTATTTTCTTGGGTTCCTAAATCACTGAGACAGTGACTGTAGCTATGAAATTAAAAGACACTTGCTCCTTGAAAGAATAGCTATGACAAACACAGACAGCATATTAAAAAGCAGACACTTTACTTTGCTGACAAAGTTCTGTATAATCAAAGCTGTGATTTTCCTAGTAGTCATGGAGTTGGAGCATAAAGAAGGGTGAGCACTGAAGAATTGATGCTTTCAAACTGTGATGTTGAAGAAGATTCCTGAAAGTCCCTTGGACAGCAAGGAGATCCAACCAGTCAATCCTAAAGGAAATCAGTCCTGAATATTCATTGGAAGGACTGATGTTGAAGCTGAAACTCTAATACTTTGACCACCTGTTGCGAAGAACTGACTCATTGGAAAAGAACCTGATGCTGTAAAAGATTGAAGGCAGGAGGAGAAGGGGACAACGGAGGATGAGATGGTTGGATGGTATCACTGACTCAATGGACATGAGTTTGAGTAAACTCTAGGGGTTGATGATGGACAGGGAGGCATGGTGTGCTGCAGTCCATGGGTTCATAAAGAGTCAGGCACAACTGAGTGACTGAACTGAACTGAACCATACTGATCCTTAAATCTTAGAACTGGACTATGTCCAAGACTGGTTCTTGGCTCAATTCAGTTGACGGGATTTTTCCAGTAAATTTAAAAAGTATGTCCATATGTAAAAACACTAGTAAACCACATCACCTTTTAGGGTCAGAAAGACGTGACAGTGATAGTAAAACAAAATGGTTTATAATTTTTTTCAGACTACTGCCATTAAGAACAAAATATCAGCCTAGTTGATTTGCTTCAGCAAAGATCAATTTATCATGCATTTTTCTACTTGCCATAGGAAGGTTTTCTTTCTTTTTATTAATATTTAGTACTCAATCTATTCTTCATTGATGTTTGGTCAATATATAAAATGCATAATCAATTCAGATATAACAAATATTTATCCAATCATTAAATTGTACTTAGACTATCTATTTGAATACACAAACTATGCTATGGCTGAAGACACAGCAAATACTAAAATGGAAAATATATAAATGTTTCTTCTTGTATGGGTGCTATATTCTTATAATAGATTTCACAACAAGGAAGGAGACCATAAGTAATAAAGTAGGTGTAGTTTTTCAGTGTTTCAAGACCACAAATAGAGGACTATACCAGATATAAGAGGGAAAAGTCTACTATCAATAATATAATCAGAGATGACCGTTCCTAAAAGGTGTGCTTAAGGTGAGATCTCCACCCCCAAAAAATGGGTGTGGCTACCATCAAGAGCACTGTTTCTTAAGCAAAATTATGTACAAATTAATTTACAAAACAATCTCATTTCAGAGGTGAGCTTGCATATATGTAGAAAACACTAGATATTTAACGGAAATTGTTATTGCAATGCTTTGTTATAAAAGAGTGATCAGAAAGTACATTCTTGTCTTGTTTCTGATCTTAATGGAAAACGTTTCAAAATTTCAGTGTTGAATATTATGTGAACTGTGTTTGTGTCATTTACATCTTTAATTATGTTGATGTACTTTCCTTCTATACCTGAATTGTTTAGTTTTTTATAATTATTATTATTATGAAAGGACGTTGAATTTCCACACTGTCAATGAAAAACAGAAGGAAGAAATTAAGAAAGTAATTCCACTGACAACAGCATTAATAATAATAGAATATTTGGATCAATTTAAGCAAGGAGGCAGAGCACATAAGTAAGGAAAACTCCAAAATATTGCCAAAAGATACCAGAGAAGACACACAAAAATGGAAACACATTCATGAGCTAGAATTTTTAATATCATTAAGATAAAATTAAAAGATGCTTGCTCCTTGGAAGAAAAACTATGACAAACGTAGACAGCATATTAAAATATTGAGACATCACTTTGCCAACAAAGGTCTATGTGGTCAAAGCGATGGTTTTTCCAGTAGTCATATACAGTTGTGAGAGATGGACCATAAAGAAGGCTGTGCACTGAAGAACTGATGCTTTTGAACTGTGGTGTTGCAGAAGACTCTTGAGAGTCACTTGGACTGCAAGGAGATCCAACCAGTCAATCCTAAAGGAAATCAGTCCTAAACATTCATTGGTAGGACTAATGCTGAAGCTGAACCTCCAATACTTTGGCCACCTGATGTGAAGAACAGACTCATTTGAAAAGACCCCAGTGCTGGAAAAGATCAAGGACAGGAGGAGCAGGGGGTGACTTAGGATAAGAAGGTTGGATGACATCACTGACTCTATGGAGATGAGTTTGAGCAAACTCTGGGAGACAGTGAATGACACTAGAGCCTGACATGCTTCAGTCCACAGATTTGCAGAGTCAGATAAGACTTAACAACTGAACAACAACAAAAGTTAAGATGTTGAGATGACCTAAATTGATCTACAAATTCAATGCCATTTCTATGAAAACCTCAATTTTCTTTTTGAAAAAATAGAAAAAAATCCATCCTGAAATTCATATGAAATCTCAAGCAATTCCAAGTAGAAAAGCAATCACACTTCTTGTTTTTAAAGCATACAATAAAGTTAAGGCTATCCCAGGAGTATGGTACTGGCATAAAGACAGATGCACATGGTGAAGCAGTCAGGATTGGCAGAGTAGAAAGATCCTGAACTCATGCCCTCTCAAGGAAAGACCAAAATTATGACTATGTAGGAGCCACTGCTGATGAGAATAACCTGAAGACTAGCAGATCCTCTATTATTAAAATATACAAAGTAGGAACCATGACAAGACAGAGAGTAGTGAGTGATACAGGGTATAGTCCAGTCCCATACCTCAAGCGGGCAATAAACCTAGGGTGATAATCCAGTTGCAGACATTTTCCCAAAGGAGGAAATTGTTCTGAACCCCACATAGTGTCACTTAGCACAGGACTCCTACACTGGGAAGTGATCTCCCCTAAAATATATGACTTTGTAAGCCAGTGGGGATTCCTTTTCAGAGAGCCAGGGGGCTTTGGAAAATAGTGACTCCAGCCTTAAAAGTCACATCCAGTAAAATATGAAATAGAAATCTGAAAAGAGCTTGAGTCAGATCAAATTGTTCATAATGGACAGAGCATCCCAGAAACATAAGAGAAAATTGAGTTTCACTTTGGGGACATAGATACTGGTAGCAAACATTTGGGGTAGCTATCCCATGATAATGACATGATGCCAGCAAGCATCATGTTGGAATCCTCCCTCTAGGAGGATGTTGAAATCCCTCCCCAACTAGATTCCTCCAGTTGGAATCCCTCTAGAATCCACCATTCTGTGGTGGGTGCAACTATCACTCACCAGGCAGGTGGCATCAATGTTGAAAAGCCCCAGGGCAAGTGGTTAGCAGAGCAAGGGCACAGCCAATAGGAAGAACAGCAATAAACCCATAGTTTAATTATTATAGAGTGTATTTTTTCCAATGTCTTATTATTTATTTTTCAAATTATTCATATGAGTTACTTGAATGAAATAGATTTTTTTCATATTACTCTCATGTCAGAAACCTTGTTTTCACATAACCTGTGGTACAGCCTGTAAGGAGTAGATATACTTAGATAGATACATGGGCAGGGACAGTTGGGGAAGTTTAAGAATCAGTGCTGAATTTTCTATTAATTTACTAAAAGCAAAAAGAAGAAACACCCATAAAAAAGATTGAGGGCAGGAGGAGAAGGAGACAACAGAGGATGAGCTGGTTGGATGGCATCACTGACTCAATGGACATGGGTTTGGGTGGACTCCAGGAGTTGGTGATGGACAGGGAGGCCTGGCGTGCTTCTGTTCATGGGGTCACCAAGAGTCAGACACGACTGAGCAACTGAACTGAACTGAACTGAATGGCATTTTTTAATCCCCATCCTCCAGCCCTTGGCAATCAACATTCTTCTGTCTGCATCTGATTTTTTTTTCACCTATAAGTGGGATCATAGAGTATTTGTCTTTCTATTTCTGCTTATTTCACTTGGCATAGTGTCATTACAGTTCCTTTATGTTTTCATAATTTTCAGGGTTCCCTTCTTTTATATTGCTGAATGAAGTCCATGATATATATATCATATTTCTTTTATCCATTCATCTATCAATGTGCATTTGGTTGGTTCCAGATCTTGGCTATTGTGAATAATGCTGCAATGAGCATGGGAGTAGAGGTGACCCTTCAGATCCCTGATTTCGTATTTTTGACTATATACACAAAAGCAGGATTGCATAACACAATGGCTTTGTTTTTCATTGTTGAGAAACCTCCTTAATGTTCACTGTAGGGACTGAAAAAAATTATATTCCCATTAATAGTATGGTTCCATTTTTGTATACATCCTCACCAAAACTTTTTGTCTCATATAGATCTCATATGACCATCCTAACAGGTGAAAGGTGGTCTCTTTTTTGTTATGAGTTGCATTTCTCTGATGATTAGTGATGGCAAGCACCTTCTTATGTTCCTGTGGCCATTCCTATATTTTCATTGGAGAAATATATATTCAGTTCCTTTCCCATTTTTAAATCAGATTATTTGTTTTTATGTTATTTAGTTGTAAAAATTCCTTATATATTTTAGATATTAACTCCTTATGAATATGAGATTTGCAAATATTTTCTCTAATTATTCAGGTTGCCTTGTCATTTTGTTGATTGTTTCCTTCAACATGCAGAAGCAGTCTGGATTTAGAACTTGAGATCTGGGACGTCAGGCTGATATGATGAGATGAGGCTTAACTAACATAAAAGTTTTTACCTTCACCCTCTGAGAGTCCTGAGATGACTTTTTTTTACAAGTTGGCAACCTCATTTGTTAGACACTGTCTACAAAGCCCTGTATCTACACAGAAAAGGAAAAAAAGACCCAGAGGGCCCCATCTTATAGCCACCCCTACCAAGGCACCATTCATGTAAGTGCAACCATCTTGGACCTTCTTTAAAAGCCCAAAAATAAGCTGATTACCAAAGAATGACCTTGATTCATGCCACTTAGAACAGAAGAATCATTCAGCCACTTTCTGCCTAAATTTATATGATCAGATACAGAGCAGTGAATGGAAAGATAAAAGCCTCTGTGTGATCATATTAAAAACATATACATAAACAAATGGATCCTTATTGGCAATCAAGTACTGATCAATGTGTTGTTTTATACAGACCTGATTATTTTTACATATAGACACATACATGCAATTCAATACAGACCTATATAATATTGAATATGTATATACAAGTGGTCACAATCACATGAGGTTGGATACAGATCTGACTGCGTGGAAGCATACCTAGTTGTATATTGCTGAATACAGACCAATGAATGCTTGGATATAGACATATTCCCATGGCTTTGAGAATTGTGCTTTAGTTCAGGCCAGCAAAAGACACAGCAAAAGACCTTTCTGACAAGTTGATTGAAAACATGAATCAAACATATATAAAAAATCCTCTTTTTCATAAAGGAAGCCAAAAAGCAAAACTTATCTTTACTTTTAGGAGATGATTAAAATATTTCTTGAGATATCATTTAATCCTTCACAATACGTATTTATTCTAGATAGGAAAACAAAATATTAAAACGTGCCAGTTTCTTCAAAATAATTATGTTGTGCTATGACATGCTGAACTTCCAGGTGGTAAAGAATAGCTCAGTTGGTAAAGAATCTGCCTGCAATGCAGGGTTACCCCAGTTTGATTCCTGGGTCAGGAAGATCCCCTGGAGAATGGTAAGCCTAACCATATTTAGCAATGACATGCTAAATATGTTTTTTATGGAAAGTTTTCAAACTTTTCAAAATGACCCTAAAGTTTAGAGGATAAAGGAAATGTGGGAGAGGAGATGGAGAGGTGGAGAAAGTGCCCCATATTTGAACATCTTAGATGGTGAAAAGCATGACATACTGAATAGAAACTCTTCAAACTATGCAAAATGAATCATTATGTTGAGAGACTATTTTACCTTCTTAGGGAAAATAGACTTACATCTTTGTCCATGACAAATGAAAATAAATTTTAGATTGTTTTTGGACTTAGTGGGTAAAGAATTTACCTGCAATGTGGGAAAGATCTGGGTTCAATTTCTAGGTTGGGAAGATCTGCTGAAGAAGGGAATAGCTACCCACTCCAGTATTCTGGCCTGGAGAATTCCATGAACTACATTCCATGGGTTCACAGAGAGTCAGACATGACTTTCACTTTCATAAAGTGTTTTTAAAAGTGATTTTTTAAAAAGTGGTTAAAGTGTATCAAATCACTTGAAGGAAATGGAATTTTCCAAAAGAGATATGGCAATAGAAATATAAAAGCAAAAAATATTAAAATGACACATTTATTTTAAAACACTCATAACTATAACATAAAAAAATAAGTAAATATTTGTAGCACATTTTTCAAATAAAACTAAATATGTCAGACAATATATATATGCCTGCATATTTAATGTAGAAAGTTAATCAAAACTTATCAGTAAATATTCTCACTCCAATAGATCAAGAAGTCAATTACTGACAAAGTTTATAGAGTCGATTCTATGTCCCATACACTATGCAAGGAACAGAGAATTCAAAGATAATTAAGTAACTTTTCCTGACTTCAGGAAGCTTATAGATCAATGAACATAGAAAATTAACAAAGATGCTCATCTCATCACTTGAAATAACTACACAAATTTGAAAGTTCACTATATTTCTGTCTTGGTATACTTGAGCTGCTGTTAGAGAATACCAAATACTAAATGGATTAAATAATGCACATTTATTTTATCACAGTTCTGGATGCTTGGGCATCCAAAATGAAGGAGTTGAAAGAGTCCATATCTGGTGAGGGCCCCTCTCTAGATTACAGATGCTCATCTTTTTCCTGTGTCCTCACATGGCAGAAGGGTACATGAGATCTCGAGGTCTCTTTGTAAAGGCATCAATCCCATTTATAAGGGCACCACCTTCATGATCTTGTCAGGCGAGTGTATGCTTCTCAGTTCTGTCTAGTCACAACAAAGATTTGGAGCGATGGACATTAAAACCCTCGGCACGTCACTGCTCTCAGGTCTTGGACAGATCATGTTATAGCTCTTAGACAAATAAGTGTTACAGCTTTATTTTATTTAGAAGATAGCAGGAGAATCCATCTTCGAAACATGAGGGCATGCCAACCCAAAGACATGAAGAGAAGAGAGTGGAGGAGTGTTTTTTTTTGGGGGGGGGGCGGGAGTGGAGGCGGGGGGGGGAGAGAGAGAGAGAGAGAGAGAGAGAGAAAGAGCACACACACACAGAGGAGAGTGGGAGAGAAAGAGCTTTGGCTCCTCTTTTTATATGTTTTTTCCTCCTCCTGGGCCTGCCCTATGCAAATTGGGCTTAGACAGGAGTGCTGTTGGTTCTACCTGAGGTCTTCACTCAGGTTCTCAGACCTTCCTTTGACCTGCCTTTGCTCTATTTTCGCAGGCTTTTCCCTTCCTTGTCTTTTAGCCACCGCCATTTTGGACTCCTGTTTTCTATTCTAACTACCTAACAATCTGATTATTTCTCAAAGGGGCCCCTCCAAACACCAATACATTAGAAAGGACTTAACTTATGACTTGGAAAGGGACAACAAATTTGAGTTTACAGCAACATTCAAAAATGGAGGAAAAAATTACATAGATTCCGATAAATCCAAATGCTTGGTATTATTTGGTAAATAGTATTCTGTTTGAGGTAATATAAGACATCTCGATGCAACAGAGATAAAAATCAGGATATGTGGTTCTGAGAGAGCCAATTCCTAGGCAGTTTGATAAGAAGTCCAGGGGCTTCCAAGGAGAGAGGGGTCTGGGGATTTCAAGAGAGAGACAGGAATCTATAACTCTCAAGGAGGAGGAAAGGACAAACTTTTTTTTTTTTCCCCCTTACAGTCCTTAGTCACATGAAACAGTTTCTTTCTTTAAGCCTTGAACTGATGATTACACAACAAACAATTCAGTTTAAACTCTGATCTAGGGATTATATAACAACAATGTATCCTGCTTGAGGAAAGTTTCTCCTTCCTGAAAACCTTCTGACTAATCCTGGTATCCTAGAATGTATATTATGGGAGTGGGTCTGCTAGGATCTTTCTATTGTTAAGTTCTAATCCTGTTATCCTAAAATGTAAATTGTGGGAGTGGGTCTAGTAAGATCTTTACAACCTTGAGACATTCTTTTGATTTATTGCAATAAGTAATTTTTAAGTACATAATTCCCTTGCTACAGACTAGCGGGTGTGGCACTCTGTCCCCCGTCTGATGTCTGTGTCAGAAGGTTTCTCTGTCCCTTTTTCACTTTAATAAAACTTCCACCACACAAAAGCCCTGAGTGGTCAAGCCTGGTCTCTGGTCCTGAAGCTAAATGTTCTTCCTTGGAGATCAAAAATACAACCTCTTTCACTGTAGGCTATCAGTTCTTCTCACAGCGTGATTTTCATTTAACTGTGAAAAATAACCCAATGACACATAACCTTAGTCCCTTATGAATGCATCCTGAATAAGGAGGGAGGATAACAGACTTCTTTGACCACGTGCTTCTGACCCTGTTAGAGGCAGATAATATTTTGTTTCCAGCTTGACTGAGAGAGAGAGAGAGAGAGAGAGGATGTGTCATGAATTCTCTGTCTGCCAAATAAAACAATATAGTTCAGTCTCTTTACTGCATAGTAATCTTATTTAAGACTTCCCAGGTGGCTCAGCAGTAAGCAATCTGCCTGTGATGCAGAAGTTGCAGGAGACATGGGTTTGATCCCTGGGTGGGGAAGATCTCCTGGAGGAGGGAATGGCAACCCACTCCAGTATTCTTGTCTGGAGAATTCTGATAGAGAGAGGAGCCTGGCGTGCTATAGTCCATTAGGTCACACAGAGTCAGACACGACTGAACTGACTTAGTATGCATGCACACGATCTCAGTTCAGTTCAGTTCAGTCACTCAGTTGTGTCTGACTCTTTGCGACCCCATGAACAGCAGCATGCCAGGCCTCCCTGTCTATCACCAACTCCCGGAGTCCACCCAAACCCATGTCCATTGAGTCGGTGTTGCCATCCAACCATCTAATCTTCTGTCGTCCCCTTCTCCTCCTGCCCTCAATCTTTCCCAGCATCAGGGTCTTTTCAGATGAGTCAGCTCTTCACATCAGGTGGCTAAAGTATTGGGGTTTCAGCTTCAACATCAGTCCTTCTAATGAACACCCAGGACTGATTTCCTTCAGGATGGACTGGTTGGATCTCCTTGCAGTCCAAGGGACTCTCAAGAGTCTTTTCCAACACCACAGTTCAAAAATATAAGTTCTTTGGTGCTCAGCTTTCTTTATAGTCCAACTCTCACATCCATACATGACCACTGGAAAAACCATAGCCTTGACTAGATGGACATTTTTTGGCAAAGTAATGTCACACAATCTGCATTTCTTTAATAAGAGAGATAAGAATGACAGATATTGTTACCCAGTTTCCTATCAATGACATCACCCAAAAATCTGCTGTCAGGTTTCGTACTGGATATTTTGAAGCTCATGGATGATAGATTGTGCCAAATATACACAAGAAAGAGCCTTTGAAACACTATATACAAAAAGGATTTGGGGATATAGAAAAAATTTCAAAGGTTTTACCAGATATTCTAAACTACTTGGAAAAGTGAAAGGATCACCTTTGTGAAAATGTAATGCCAAACAAAGCTATTATATTTGAAGAGATGATATATTTACCCAATTGGAAAATTAAGATTTGGTTATTTTTCTACATAAAATTTCATTCATTTAGGTTATTTTTATAAACATGGCCTTGTTATTAAATTTAAATCTTTGAAACATTCTTCTTCAATCTTAAGATGTTAAGCAACAGAAACAAAAAGATGTGTATAAAGTATCTTGCAGATAGAAAAATTGCATCTATACTTCAAATCTTAATAAGTGTGTTTGTGTGTGGAAGAATTTATATTTTTTATTATTTTTCTGAAATCTGTAATGTAATAAATCCTATTAATTCTGAAAAATATTACATTATTTTAGAGAGAAATATGGTAAACTCTTCCCCTAATCTAATAAATTAACAGTGTTAACTATATAGCTTAACTCATCATATAGAACATAAATCTATAGTCTCAAATAGACATTTTATACCCCAAAACTATATGTAATTCCCCCAACAAATCATGGAAATCATAAAAATGCATTTCAAACAAATATATACTTTGAACTAGGAAATTTTGAAAATATTAAAGTATATTTTGATCATTCAAATTATTCAATAAGATATGTTTTTCATCATCCCCAAGTTACTTAGCCTGAGGAGCTACTCCAGTTAAAAAACCACATGTTGCTTTCCTGAGAAGAGCATTTTTTCATTGAAAATAGGTGATATATTTTCTTACTGCCTCATTTTCTTCTTCTTATCCAGAGCTTTTTCATGGCATTTTGCATCTCTTCATTTCTCAGAGTATAGATTAGAGGGTTCAACACAGGGGTGACAATGGTGTAAAACATGGTCAAGGAATTATTGATGGGTAAAGTAGAAGGAGGTCTCACATACAGAAAAATACAGGGCACAAAGTAGAGGACCACCACAGTAATGTGGGAGCCACAGGTGGATAAGGCTTTGCCCCTCCCTTCCTGACTAAGATTCTTCAGGGAGCCCAGGTTGACCCCACAGAAGATGAGTAAGAGTGTGAAGAGGACCACACAGGTGACCCCATCATTAGCCAGCACCGTGAAGCCAATAATACGGATGTCAGTGCAGGCCAGTTTTAACAAGGGGTACATGTCACATCCGAAGTGGTCAGTGACATTGGGACCACAGAAGGGAAGATTGTAAACAAAAAGAATATGAACAATAGCATTTAAAAACCCACCAATCCAGGCTAACAGCAGTAACAGAATACATATCCATTGATTCATTATTGTCATATGATGCAAAGGTTTGCAGATGGCCATGTAGCGGTCATAGGCCATGACCACCAGGAGTAAAATCTCAGCACCACCAAATAAGTGCTCTGTAAAAAGATGGATCATGCAAGCTTGGAAAGAAATGGTTTTCTTCACATAGAATAAGTCTATAATCATATTGGGGTGACTGTATGGGGGTAAATGATAAGTTGCCAAGAAAGAAGTACATAGGGACATCCAGTTTTGGGCTGGACACCACAGTCAGGACAATGAGGAGATTGCCCACCATGGTCACAATGTAGGTGAGCAAGAAAATGACAAATAATATTTTCTGACCCTGGGGGCTCTGAGCAAGCCCCAAGAAGACAAACTCAGTTACATTGTTCCTTTGTTCCATAGGTCTTTCTGCATCTTTTATTTCAGAGTTCAGGACAACATTTCCTGTAAATATAATTATTATGACTAACTTCCTGATGTCTTATGATAATTTGTTCATTCATTCAAGAGATGAGCAGTATGGTTCTTATACTTTCAGATATTATTAATACGATCAAGGCTTATTAAAGCATTATCCTTAAACTCAAAATCTTGTAAACTAATGGAGAAGCAAGTAATTAGAGACATTTGTGGGAAAAAGATACAACATTAAATAAATGAAGTGTCACTACTAACTTTCCATCCAGAAGATAATTATTGTACATATAGCTAATATATATTAAAAATAAAAAATAATAAAAGTTTAATAAAAAGGTAAAGCAAGATTTACTTTATATTTACTTTCCATTTCATAAAGGAGGTACCTTTCTTCAATCTAGAATTGGACGAATATTCTTAACCAATCCTTGGAAGCTCAAATAGGTTTATTTGACTATTTCATGTTTTTTAAGGATTTAGGAAATGATACCAAAACACCAGTAGATGAAATATTTGAAGAAAGATTTACATATCTCATCTAATGAAGAAAAGATAAATATAAAAGTACGAAATATGGAATAAAATATCAACAAAAAAAATTAACAGAAGACTGCTTCTAAATGGCCAACAAACATGATAGGATGCCTAAGCCCACCTGTGAACAACAAAAAAATAAGGCTTTAAGTCAAGGTTTACTTATTACAACATTTGTTCGAGTTCTTGAGGGTCACTCAGTCAAGGGCTATAGATGTTACCACATCTTTTAATTAATACATTATGTTTAGAGAACACATAAATTAAAACTATCATTAGATTTATATATATCTACCCATAAAACTATCCCCAGATCATTATCTTTGAAATTAATTTCTAGGGATACTTTATCTTTAAGTAGGTGACTTTATTCCAGATCATTAGTATATAAAATTATTCAAAAGAAGTATTATAGAATAGAACCAATCTGTTGAATCAACATATTTAATAATCACAAAGGTGTTCTAACATGACTCATTATGAAAATCACAAAGGAAAACTCTAAAAGACTGAATTCTAACCCCATCATGGGCTTCCCTGATGGTCAGTGGGCAAAGAATCAGCCTTCTATGCAGGATACACAAAAGGTGCGGGTTCAGTCTCTGGGTCAGGAAGATGCCTCTGAGGAGGAAATGGCAACCCACTCCAGTATTCTTGCCTAGAAAACCCCATGGACAGAGGAGCCTGGTGGGCTACAATCCAAAGAGTCCCAAAGAGTTGGACATGACTGAGCAAGTAAGAAAGCCCACCTCGCCAATGTACTCTTTTTTTTTTTTTCATTTATTTTTATTAATGTACTCTTGCAAAATTGAAAGCCTCATTCAAAATTTTGTTTCTAAATATGCTTCCTGGGATACCTGCCTATGAAGAAAACTGTTCAATCCATGTTCTGGGCTCTGGTTCCTTCTTGCTTGTCCTTCATGCACTGATGCTTTCTCTGGAAATGCAGAGAGTAAGATTCATGCAACCTCACAGCACCTTGAACTGCTTCCTTGTGACCAGTGCTTTCCATGATTGCAGAAAATCAAAATCATCTCAGTCATTCAAAAAAAGTTAATTTTCAAATTATTGAGATTTTCAAAATGAATACAAACATTCTGTCTCCTAAGGAACTCTGAATCTTGACTGAGAACAGAAACTCAGAATGCGCACTTTTGGCTGTATTTGTCCTGATAAAAAATGGATATTAAATCAGTATGTTAATCAGAGAGAGAGAAAAAAATTCAAACTGTGTGTAAATTGTTTATAATAAAATATTTTCTGTTTGTGCTTATACCAGTCAAACTGAAATAGTGAAATAGCTGTTGCAACATTTGATTCTTAATCACTTACTGTCATGTGTTCATACAGTGTTGTTGAATGTTGGTGTTCCTGAAGGATGGTGAATAATTTCATATAAATATTTTATTATGCTCTGAGTCCATCATTTCAGTTCCAGAAGAAGCCGGTCATGTGATTACTGTTGTAGACAAATGCTCCGCAGGTCCTGGCAAAGGGCCATCAGCACTTTGTCTACATTTAAGTGCACCACATACAACTAAGTCATTCAATTCCAGCATCACCAAGTATGATTTTGTCTAATTAAATTCATTAGGACCTTAATCATAATTTTCAGGGTAGATCTCCAGAGATGGTACAAGAAAAATCACCATGTGGAACAAGACTTATAAAATTCTGCCATCTGGGAAAAAATCATGATAAAGCAAATTTAGGTCATATCACCAAAAGGGAAAATCAAACCTGGGCAGAAATGAAATATGTGAAAACGTTCTTGCAAAGTTATGTCCTTCAAAACAAGCAAATCTTTTTAAGTTTAAGCTTTATCTTTGAAGGTGATATCTGAACCAATTTCCAATCATGAATGTTAATTTCAGAACAAGTCATTTAAACTTTATTTTAAATGCAGATAAACGGTGTCACATAATTTCAGACATGCAATTGATAGAATCTGTTTTATCTGTTTTAGTATAATATTGGGAAAATAAAAGTGTATTTGTGGAACTGTTTCATTCATCTCAAAGTGCTCATGGGGCATACACCAAAGTAGAAAATACCTAAGGCCATGACACAATTTGCAATATATTTTTAAGAACTTAGATCATAAAGCATATATGTACTTTAACTAGAAATTTATAACAAAAATGTAATATTTTCCAATTATTTAGCCTAAAATTATTTATGACTATCTTCAAAAAGATATTTTCAACAGAAACATTATTATATACATGTATATAAAAACAATATGAAAAATATTTATTAGATATATATTAATATACATAAAAGACTATCTGTAATCCATTGTAATGTGTATAAATTAACTGGATGCAGGTAACTGTGTGATTGGACAGAATTTTATGTATTTAAATGCAAATATTAGAAAACAACAAACACTTTAAAGGATGAACTAAGCTTCTGTCTCAACATGCTAAAAAAGAAAATTTAAAATAAACACAAAGAACAATGTAGTGTGGAAAGTGTTGAGAAGATATACATCATTAAAAGTAATTTATATAAAGTAAAGAATATCAGGAATTGATCCTTTTAAACATTGAATAAATTATAAATTTCTAGCCAAATGGACTAAGTAAAAATAAGAGAAAAAACAAATTATTAGAATCAAGATTGAAGAGAGGGCTATCATTGAAGATTCCACAAATTTTAAAAAGATAACAAAATGATATGATAAGAGAATGTATGGCAGTAAACTTGTCAAGAAAAGAAAACAGACCATTGCTCTGAAAAACACAATGGTCTAAACACATGAGAAATAATTTTAAACTGGGATAATCTAAGTGCAAATAAATTGAATGTTTAGAGTCCTAGCACTCTCCTGCAAGATAGTTCATTCCCTTGTAGCTTTAATCAATTAATTTTACATGACAACTAATCAAGAAATAACTTAATTGTTACACAACACTTTCATAGAAGTAATGAAACTTCCTAATGCATTCTATACATCCAGCAACCCTTAAACCAGCGTGACTCAAGGGCATCAAGTGGAAATAATTAAATTAATAGCTCACATTAGCAAAGACACAAAATTTTGAACATAATACTTGTTTTCATTCTTTTGGGTGTTTTCTTTTAGGATTTTTTTTTAAAAATATATTGCTGATACAGTTCTTGAAGCTCATCCTGGGATTTGCTCAGTCTAGAACTAGTCACGTCCCACAACTAACAAAAATTTTTCTAAGTATTCAACCAACAGCCCTGCCACTGTGAACCATGAGGTTTTCCAGCTAATGAGAGTAAGCTCTTTCTGGCCTAGTTTGAGAACCAAGCACTCTTCCTCTCTGATTCATCTGGGTAAATCTTTCCCCAGCCCCAGGTATTTTCCTCAGAGGCACACACAGATCAGTACTTTGATAAATACTTGAGATGGATCCCCTTAGCTTTGCATAATTTTCTCTCTCTCTCTCTTTCTCACACCCAGCCTCTCCAGGACTATAGATGTATTTTCTGCCTTAGTATCCTTGGCCGTGAATTTCAGATTCTCAGCTCAGAGGCAGGGTCAGGATCTTTGGAGATAGCCCTGTTTGTACAACAGCATGGGAACTTTTTGCTATTGTTGTTGTTCAGTGTCTCAGTCGTGACCAATGCTTTGTGACCCCCATGGACTGCAGCAACCAGGCTTCCCTGCCCTTAACCATCTCCCAGAGCTTGCTCAAACTCATGTCCATTGAGTTGGTGATGCCATCCAACTATCTCATCCTCTGTCACTCCCTTCTCCTCCTGCCTTCAGTCTTTCCCAGCAACAAGGTCCTTTTCAATCAGTGGGCTCTTCACATCAGGTGGCTTAAGTATTGGAGTTTCAGCTTCAACATCAGTCCTTCCAATGTATATTCAGGGTTGATTTCCATTAGGATTGACTGGTTTGATCTCCTTGCTGTCCAAGGGACTCTCAAAAGTCTTCTCCAGCACCACAGATTGAAAATATTTAATCTCTGTTGGTCAGCTTTCTTCATGGTCAAAATCTCACATTCTACTGGACAAACCATAGTTTTGACTCTACAGAGCTTTGTCAACAAAGTTATGTTTCTGCTTTTTAATATGCTGTCTAGATTTGTCATAATTTTCTTCCAAGGAGCAAGTGTCTTTTAATTACATGGCTGTGGTCACCATCTTCAGTGATTTTGGAGCCCAAGAAAATAAAGTCTGCCACAGTTTCCATTTCTTCCCCCATTTATTTGCCATGAAAATGATAAGTAACACCAAAAATAGAATTATCAGCATCTGAGAATCCCAGGTAAGTCTCATTAGAATGAATCCAGTCACATTCATCCTGTCTTCTTGTCTTCTTTCATTTCAATGCTGATGATGAATTCAGAAGTGGAGAATCTACCTAAAAATATTTTCCTGACAGATTAGAGGAGAATGGCTAGAGTAATGAACTATGCCACCTGACACTGCTGCTGATCAGAGTTGCAATGTCTGCCTATTGTCTTTTCCCTTCACTATCAACTCTGTTCTTCTCCCTTCATCTTCCCCTAACTTCTCAACTGATTTTAGTGGCTTAGCTAGAGGTATAGCCTAGAATTTCACCCCTGCAATATCTACTCATGTCTTCAGTCTACCCAAAATGCAGGCCAGGTTCCTGTAGTTTCTTATTTGCTGTCACTATATGAGTAGCAAGAGGTAGCCAAGTATTAATAGGTCACCTGAAATGCAAAAATATTCTGCCCTGTCTCCACTGTGGTTTAGCACTTGTGTATGTATCTGATGATCAAGGTCAATTACTTCTGCCAGAGTCATAGAAACAGTCCTTTCTCTGAATTGTTACAATAGCAATCCTTCTAAGTGCCAGGTAAGTCAGATTTAAGATAAGTCAGAGAAGAAAACAACAAGAAAAGGACTCCTTTATGGCATAATTAATCCAATATGTCAACTAATAGTGAAGCTTACTTTTTGTGAAGTTTGTAGTTATGTTAGCCAATCAACAAATATCCTTAAATTAAAAAAAAAAAAAAAACAGTTGATCTTTCTGTCACTTATAACCAAAAGTATCTTATGGAAAAATCCTATGAAACTGGGTGAATTTATAGGTCCTATTACTCATTTGCATTATATTTATCTTTGCACAAGTACAACAAGATTTTAATTGTAACATTATAATTTATATTGTCATTAGAATGACTCATTACCCTTTTAAAATTGAATGCCAGGACTTCCTTGGGGGCTTAGTGTTAACATGCTGCTTTCCAAAGCAGTAGTCATAGGTTCAACACCTGATTGGGGAACTGAGATCTCACATGCCACAGGGCAATCTAAGCCCACGTGATGCAACTAAGACCAGATGCAGCCAGAAATAAAGATTTTTTACAATTTAGTTGTTATTTGCATAATGTTATGCTTTCAAATGAACTTTGGAAACAGGAATGTCAGCTATACTTTACTTTTATGTGGAAAAAACTACACTATTGTTTTATCTTTTTTTTTTTTCCCCCTCCCAAGGATATATACTGAGTATACTGTCAAACTTTTTAAAAAGAAATTTAGATAGGACCACAATTAAAGTAAGTTAATTCAAAGTAAATTAATTAAAGGCCAAAGATTACTACACAGGTTGTAGGTAAATTACAAAAGACCATTAATTGCTTAAGATGGATTTATCTTGATATAGACATTTAATTCTGCTTTGGACTTCATTTAGCCAGCAATCCAAAGTAACACTGAAAACACTAATAAGCTACTGGAGAGAGTTTTGTGTGAAGTAGGAACAAATAGCTTTATTTGCTTTGCCAAGCAAAGGGGGTCAGAGTAGCTCTCAAAACTGTGTGTCTCCACTTGGAGAGGATAGTGAGAAGCTTTATAACAATGGTTCAAAAAATGTGATCAGCTAGTGGACATTATTCTGATTGGTTTGTGGTGAGGTAAGTGGGAGATAGCATCATCAACTTTCTTGTTCCAATTGTTCTAGGGTCAAGTGCATGTGGGCAGTATACCATTGTAAACTTCACCCACTTGGTGGGGGTTTCAGTATCTGCATAACATCTCAAAGATGTTGTGTGTATCCCTTGATGGGGAATTAAGACATTCCCCAAGACTGACTATTATTTCCTTGACTGTTTGCTTTTCCCTTGTCTCACACCTACTTCCTTACCTAATTAACAATTGCTTGAATCTTCCATTTGGAACTCAGGGAAGGTAAAGAATGTTGAATGAAATCAATTTTATGTAATCAAAGAAATGAGGGACATATAAAGCTTTTTATGCCCAGGAGCCCCACATGGCTTTGCTCAGTATCAATTCCCCCTTTTCTCTGATATTCATCAATCTTGAGGAGAAAAAGTGTTGGACAAAAATAGAATAATCATTTTGGATGGAGACATTAATTAAACATAGCAGAGGAACTTGGTTTTATGGGAAATGGCTTTTAATCTCCCTTTAGGTTCAGTTCAGTTCAGTAAAGTTCAGTCGCTCCGTCGTGTCCAATTCTTTAAGACCCCATGAATAACAGCATGCCAGGCCTCCCTGTCCATCACCAACTACCAGAGTTTACCCAAACTCATGTCCATCGAGTCAGTGATGCCATTCAGTCATCTCATCCTCTGTCGTTCCCTTCTCCTCCTGCCCCCAATCCCTCCCAGCATCAGGGTCTTTTCCAACGAGTCAATGCTTTGCATGAGGTGGTCACAGTATTGGAGTTTCAGCTTCAACATCAGTCCTTCCAATGAACACCCAGGACTGATCTCCTTTAGTATGGACTGGTTGGATCTCCTTACAGCCCAAGGAACTCTCAAGAGTCTTCTCCAACACCACAGTTCAAAAGGATCAATTCTTCTGCACTCAGCTTTCTTCACAGTCCAACTCTCACATCCATACATGACCACTGGAAAAACAGTAGCCTTGACTAGATGGACCTTTGTTGGCAAAGTAATGTCTCTGCTTTTTAATATGCTATCTAGGTTGGTCATAACTTTCCTTCCAAGGAGTAAGCATCTTTTAATTCATGGCTGCAACCACCATCTGCAGTGATTTTGGAGCCCCCAAAAATAAAGTCTGACATTGTTTCCACTGCTTCCCCATCTATTTCCCATGAAGTGATGGGACCAGATGCCATGATCTTAGTTTTCTGAATGTTGAGCTTTAAGCCAACTTTTTCACTCTCCTCTTTCACTTTCATCAAGAGGCTTTTTTGTTCCTCTTCACTTTTTGCCATAAAGGTGGTGTTATCTGCATATCTGAGGTTATTGATATTTCTCCTGGCAATCTTGATTCCAGCTTGTGCTTCATCCAGCCCAGTGTTTCTCGTGATGTACTCTGCATATAAGTTAAAAAGAAGGGTGACAATATACAGCCTTGATGTATTTTCCTATTTGGAACCAGTCTGTTGTTCCATGTCCAGTTCTAACTATTGCTTCCTGACCTGCATATAGGTTTCTCAAGAGGCAGGTCAGGTGGTCTGGTATGCCTATCTGTTTCAGAATTTTCCACAGTTTATTGTGATCCACGCAGTCAAAGTCTTTGGCATAGTCAATAAAGCAGAAACATATGTTCTGGAACTCTCTTGCTTTTTCGATGATCCAGTGGATGTTGGCAATTTGATCCCTGGTTCCTCTGTCTTTTCTAAAACCAGCTTGAACATCTGGATGTGGGGTTAACCTTCCCTACATCTCTTAGGGAATGGGGTGACAAATACTTTGGCTACTTCTAGCTGAAATGTGACATATTCTGCCTCAATTCATGGAATGAACATCAAGTTCAAATATTTCTGACTTCCAAATTGAGTTTGGTATGCTTAAGAACTCAACCACTTGGGGATTTAGGAGAATAAGTCTATCTGTACCCAGTACTCAAGGGAGACTTGCAGCCAGGTAGCCAGTTGTTTAATTTATCTAAGTAGGTTTTAACTTCTGATGTGGTATTAACATATATACAGATATATGACAGCAGCTATTGGCCGCTACATGTGTCTCCTCTTTTTTGTTAGTGTCTGATCTAAAACAATTTTAGTGTCAAAAAGCTTAATAGTTACAGGAGGATACCTTGAAATCATAAGGTTACAGCTACCAGTGACTACTGCAATCCCTTAATCTGACACAACTCAGAAATTTAAGTTCTTAGCAATACAGGAATGTGTCTGAAATCCACAATAGCTATCTAATTTTACCTTGGATGTCTGAACTACAGTTATTCCATTTTGACTTTCAAATATATTTCCTTCCTTGTGTCGAAAAGCAGATGCTACTGTTAATGATTTCAGTGTTCTTCTAAACATGAGAAGATGCAAGATTTGGGGCTCATAAAATCTTCTGAAAGTATCTGTTTGAAGGCCTATTCTGCCAGCTTTTCTCAGAGCACAGATTGCCTCATTCCTGATCTCCTCCCTGAACTCCTTTCAGGCGGTTTTGAAGGTCAGTGGATGCAGCGATCATCGACTTAATCCTTGTAGAAAGTGAAAGTGAAGTCGCTCAGTCATGTCCAACACTTTGCAACCCGGTGGACTGTAGCCTACCAGGCTCCTCCGTCCATGGGATTCTCCAGGCAAGAGTACTGGAGTGGGTTGCCATTTCCTTCTCCAGGGGATCTTCCCGACCCAGGGATCGAACCCAGGTCTCCCGCATTGCAGGCAGACTCTTTAACCTCGGAGCCACCAGGGAAGCCCTAAGTAGAAGCTGACAGCAAATGCCAATTTCCAGTTGGCAAGGCTCCTTCAGGGTCTTAAATTCAGACATGATATTAGGGACATTTTATGACTATTTCAACACATGGTGCTAGAAATGCTCATTCCCAGATCTGCTGAAAATTTCACTGATAGGTCACTCAGTGTGCTATTATTGGACTAGGGCTTATTAACAGTAGCCCAGAGTCTCCAAGTTTTGAAGCAAACAGGCAGAGGGAAAAGGAAAACCTCTCAAGTCTACTCACAGAGGCATACTTTACCAAATTGTTGTGAATAATAACCAACAATATATAGAGGAAAAACCTCCCAATATCTGGAAAACACAGATCAAAATCAACAACATTCTAGACAAAATCTATAAGCATATTCACTAGTTCACTTAGTAATCAAATCTTCTGTTAACTTTTCATGAAGCCATCACATTTTCCCTTAGGATTTTTTTTTTAATTCTTACATAGTTCCCTAGTATAATATGAAATCTATCAGAATATAACAGTAACTGGCTTGAAATCTCAGGAAGACTTAAAAAAAAATCACAGTTTAAATCACAATGTGACTGACTAAATTTAGTTAGAGCTGTGATGTGCAACATTTTAAAATAACTAGAATTGTTGCTGATAATATTTTAGCAGGACATAGATTTTAAGAAATTTCATGCAATTTAACATACTAATTAAATATTTCTCCCTGATGTGCCTTGGCCTGATAAAGCATCTTCAGGTTAGCTGGGGGTCAAAAGAACTTTTAGCAGCTGTCGAACAATATTTATTTCACTTAACTAAAGAGAAGAGATTTCAAAAGCAAATATAGATCAATTAAAGGCAGAGAAACTCACAAGCTGTTGTCAAAGCAGCTTTTTGAGAAAATTTCAGAGGGAGAAACCGAATCCAGTCTTGCCCCAGCCCATTCTTAACAAAATCTATTTTCCCAACTAAATTTAGAAAATCCTGATCATGTATAAACTTTAGTGTTTCTTTTCCCTCACCTTCTCTTGAGTCTCTGTATACATCATTTTATTTCTCCATCCAGAAACAAGATACTTTTTCTCTCAACAAAATGCAATTCCATTCCTCATACTTTCTTTACTGAAAACACACATCCACTTTCTTACTCTATACTGAAAGGCTTTCTTATGATTTCTAGTAGATTTAATTACATATTTAAATTAGAATCTTCAGCTCTTAAAACCTTAATTTCTTGTGAAAACCAAGAAATAATCAATTATGAACTGTCTTTTACATGAGCAATCAGTAATTTGGCAAATAAAAATCTAAATAATATTTGTTGAAAAATGAGGCATACAGAGAGGTTTTTATGCAAGGATTCCCACAAGTTGAGGCAGTATCAGTGTAAGGTGATATCTCATTAGTTTCGATTTGCATTTCCTCTTTTTTTTAAATTTATTTTAATCGGAGGCTAATTACTTTACAATATTGTTGTGGCTTTTGCTATACATTGACATGAATCAGCCATGGGTGTACATGTGTTCCCCATCTTGAGACTCCCTCCCACTTCCCTCCTCATCCCATCCCTCAGGGTCATCCCAGTGCACCAGCCCTGAGCACCTGTCCCATGCATCGAACCTGGACTGGCAATCTGTTTCACATATGATAATATACATGTTTCAAAGCTATTCTCTCAAATCATCCCACCCTCGCCTTCTCCCACAGAGTCCAAAAGACTGTTCTCCCACAGAGTCCAAAAGACTGTTCTATGCATCTGTGCCTCTTTTGCTGTCTCGCATATAGGGTCATCGCTACCATCTTTCTAAATTCCGTATATATGCTCTAGTATACTGTATTGGTGTTTTTCTATCTGGCTTACTTTCCTCTGTATAATAGGCTCCAGTTTCATCCACCTCATTAGAACTGATTCAAATGTATTATTTTTAATGGCTGAGTAATATTCCATTGTGTTTATGTACCACAGCTTTCTTATCCATTCATCTGCTGATGGACATCTAGGTTGCTTCCATGTCCTGGCTACTATAAACAGTGCTTTGATGAACCTTGGGGTACACGTGTGTTTTTTAATTCTGGTTTCCTCAGTGTGTATGCCCAGCAGTGGGATTTCTGGGTCATATGGCAATTCTATTTCCAGTTTTTTTTAAGGAATCTCCACATTGTTCTCCATAATGGAGTGTGTGTGCTGTGCTAGTTTGCATTCCACCAACAGTGTAAGAGAGGTCCCCCTTTTCCACTACCTTTGCAGCATTTATTATTTGTAGACTTTTGGATAGCAGCCATTCTGACCGGTGTGAGATGGTACCTCACTGTGGTTTTGATTTGCATTTCTCTGATAATGAGTGATGTTGAGCATCTTTTCATGTGTTTGTTAGCCATCTGTATATTTTCTTTGGAGAAATGTCTGTTAAGTTCTTTGGCCCATTTTTTGATTGGGTCATTTATTTTTCTGGAACTGAGCTGCAGGTGTTGCTTGTATATTTTTGAGATTAATTCTTTGTCAGTTGCTTCATTTGCTATTATTTTTATCCCATTCTGAAGGCTGTCTTTTCACCTTTCTTGTAGTTTCCCTCGTTGTGCAAAAACTTTTAAGTTTAATTAGGTCCCATTTGTTTACTTTTGCTTTTATTTCCATTACTCTTGCAGGTGGGTCATAGAGGATCCTGCTGCGATTTATGTCAGAGAGTGTTTTGCCTATGTTTTCCTCTAGGAGTTGTATAGTTTCTAGTCTTATGTTTAGATCTTTAATCCATTTTGAGGTTATTTTTGTGTATGGTGTTAGAAAGTGTTCTAATTTCATTCTTTTACAAGTGGTTGACCAGCACGAGCACCAGTGGTTTTCCCAGCACCACTTGTTAAAGAGATTGTCTTTTCTCCATTGTATATTCTTGCCTCCTTTGTCAAAGATAAGATGTCCATGCGTGCATGGATTTATCTCTGGGCATTCTATTTTGTTCCATTGATCTATGTTTCTGTCTTTGTGCCAGTACCATACTGTCTTGATGACTGTAGCTTTGTAGTATAGCCTGAAGTCAGGCAGGTTTATTCCTCCAGTTCCATTCTTCTTTCTCAAGTTTGCTGCATTTCCTCTTGATTAGTGACATTGAGCAACTTACCACAATATTATGGGCATTTGTATATCTCTTTTGGAAAAATGTCTATTTAGGTGCTTTGCCCATTTTCAAATAGGGATATTTGCTATTTATTTGTGTAAGTTTCTTATATATTTTAGATATTAACTCCTTATGAGTATATGGTTTGTAATTTTTTCTCCCATTGTATAGGCCTTCTGTTCAATTTGTTTATTGTTTCCTTTGATGTGTAGAAGTAGTGAGGATTTAAAACTTGATAGCTTGAACATCAGGATGATTTCATGATGGGATGAGAGGCAACCAACCTGATGAGTTTTGCCTCCTCCGTCTGCTGGCCCTGAGCTGCCCTTTTACAAGTCTAGCAAGTCACTAGGAAGACATTGTCTACATAGCCCCATACCTATGTAGAAAAGGAAAGAGACCCAGAAGAGCATGGCTTTCTATTCATCCCTACCAAGGCACCATTCATATAAGCAAAGTCATCTTGGAAATACCTTCAAAGAACATCATGTGCTGATTACTCTAGAGTGACATCAGACTATGCTACATGGAACACAGGAGTTCTTTAGTCAAGTCTTGCCTAAATTTATTTTGGTGAAATATCAAGCAGTAAATGGAAAGATATATCCTTCCGTGTGGACAGATATAGGATTGTGTGTGATCAAACATACATCTGTGTATGGCAAGATACAGTCTTGTGTGTAGACAGATAAATGTCTGTGTATAATTACATCAAATGCATATGCATGTACATATGCAAACACCTCCATATCAGTAGTCAAATACATACTCATGTGTTGTCAGATATAGACCTGTGTGTATTCACATATAGACACATGCATGCAATTGAATAGATACCTAAATAATATAGAATAAGTAGTTACAAGTTGCCATAGAAATTCACATGAAATTGGATACAGATCTAAGAGTGTGGTGGGATACATACTTGTGTGCTGTTGGATATAGGCCTATGAATGCTTGAAAAATCCCAAAGAAAGGCAATGCCAAAGAATATTCAAACTACCGCACAATTGCACTCAGCCCACAAGTTAGCAAAGTAATCTTCAAAATTCTCCAAGCCAGTCTTCAATAGTACATGAACTGTGAACTTTCAGTTGTTCAAGCTGAATTTAGAAAGACAGAGGAACCAGATATCAAATTGCCAACATCCGTTGGATCATTGAAAAAGCAAGAAATTTCCAGAAAAACACCTACTTCTACATTATTGACTATGCCAGAGCCTTTGACTGTGTGGATCACAACAAATTGTGGAAAATTCTGAAAAAGATGGGAATACCAGGCCACCTTATCTGCCTCCTGAGAAATCATATGTAGGTCAAGAAGCAACAGTTAGAACCAGATATGGAACAACAGACTGGTTCCAAATTGAGAAAGGAGTATGTCAAGGCTGTATATTGCACCCTGCTTAACTTATATGCAGAGTACATCATGCGAAATGCTGGGCTGGATGAAGAACAGGCTGAAATGAAGATTGCTGGGAGAAACATCAACAACCTCACATATACAGATGACACCACCCTTATAGGAGAAAGTGAAGAAGAACTAAAGAGCCTGTTGATGGTGCACTGGGAAGACCCTGGAGGATGGGATGGGGAGGGAGGTGGGAGGGGAGTTCTGGATGGGGAAGAATTGTGTGCCCATGGCTGATTCATGTCAATGTTTGGCAAAAACCACTACAGTATTGTAAAGTAATTAGCCTCCAATTTAAATACATATTGTTTTTTTAAGTGAACGAAGAGAGTGAAAAAGTAGACTTAAAACTCAACATTCAGAAAACTAAGATCATGGAATTTGATCCCATCACTTCATGGCAAATAGATGGGAAAACAATGGAAACAGTGAGAAAATTTATTTTCTTGGGCTACAAAATCACTCCAGATGATGCAGACATGAAAAGAAAAGATGCTTGTTTCTTGGAAGCAAAGTTATGACCAACCTAGATAGCATATTAAAAAGCAGAGACATAGGGGATTCAGACATCCCTTCATGTTGTGAGATGAAAGACGAGCCTGCATTCAAGTCACTGCAGGGAAATCTGGCCTTATTTCGAGTGAGGGCATCTCAGTGTCCATTCCACTTGAGGCAGCAAACTCAGGGTCCCTCTCACATACCTATAGCTGAGAGAAGCCTCCTCTTGAAGTGCGAGTGGAAAGTTGGCATTCCTCTCAAGGTGAAGAAAGGGAATCGGCCATCATCTCGAGATGATTTGGGTACACGGAGATCCTTCGGGTTACGGCAGTGACATTGGGGTTCCTCTAGACTTGTGATGGTCTTCCTGGGGACTCTCTGGAGTTCCATAAAGGAAGTCAAGCCTCCTTTCATGTTTGATGTGGAACACAGAATTGCTCTGGAGGCAAGGCAGGGGAATCGGGCATCATCTTGCATTGAAGGTGGTATCTTGTGGTTTTACTGAAGTTGCAGTAGAAGCCTCGTGGTTCCTCTCGAGTAACTACGGGGACGGCAGTGAACCTCTCGTGGTTTCTCAGGGATGTCAGGCCTCCTTTCTCATTGCCAGAGACACTTTGGGATTCTTCTCGAGTTGTGCCAGAGGAATAGGGACACATCCCGAGTCGAGGCAGAAATTTCAGCTTCCATTTCCTGTTGCGACAGTGATCTTGTGGTTTGTATAGATTTTCCAGAAAAGTCGGGCGTCGTCTCGGGTTGACATGGAAGGCCTCTTTGGTCTCAAGTTCGAAATGGGGTGTCAGGCCTCATTTAGAGTTGGGGTGGGGAACTCGGGCTTTTTCTAGAAGTGCAACAAGGGAGTCAGACCTCCTTTAGTGTTGCGACAGGAAACTCGGAGTTCCATTTAAGACATTGCCATGGAATCAGTCCTTATGTCAAGCTGAGGGGGATCACAATGTTCTTTCGACTTACAGCAGGGACCTCGGGTTTCTTATCATGTTTCAACAGGTGAGACAAGGCAGTGCTTCCAGTGTGAGTGGAACATCGGGATTCCTCTTCAATCGAAGAATGATAATCGGCCCTCATCTCGAGATGATTTGGGGTACATGGAGCTCTTCTCGAGTTGCTGTGCTGACCTCGGTGTTCATCTAGACTTGTGACGGTGTGCTCTGGGAATCTGTGGAGTTGCTTAAAGGAAGTCAAGCCTCCTGTCGTGTTTAATGGGGAATGCAGGATGGCTCTGGAACCAATGCAGGGGATTCGGGCCTCATCTCGCAGTGATGTGGGAAATCTCACGGTTTTTTCGAGTTGCGGTGGGAACCTGGGGTTTCCTCTCGAGTAACCACGGGGATGGCCCTTTAAAACTCGTGTTTGTTCAGCGAAGTCAGGACTCCTATCTAGTTGGGAGGGACACCTCGGGATTCTCCTCGAAGCTTGGCAGGACAATAGGGACGCCTCTCAAGATGAGGCAGGAGACCCAGGGTCCCTTTCCAGTTGCCACTGGGATATTGGGATTCCTATCAACTTTCAAGAGGAGTAAGGCATCGTCTCCTTTTGAAGCATTGAACTCCGCATTCCTCTTGAGTTGTCAAAGGGATGTTAGGCCTCCTGTCGAGAAGAGGCAGGTAACTAGGGCTTTCTCTAGGGTCTCCACAGGGGATTCAGACATCCCTTCAATGTTTTGAGATGAACGACAGGCCTGCATTCAAGTCACTGCAGGGATATCAGGCCTTATATCGAGTCAGGGCACCTCGGTGTCCATTCCACTTGAGGCAGCAAACTCAGGGTCCCTCTCACATACCTGTAGCTGCAGAAGCCTCCTCTTGAGGTGTGAGTGGAAAGTCAGCATTCCTCTCGAGGTGAAGAAAGGGAATCAGCCCTCATCTCGAGATGATTTGGTGGTACACGGAGCTCCTTAGGGTTGCAGCAGTGACATCGGGGATCCTCTAGACTTGTGATGGTGTTCCTGGGGACTCTCTGGTATTCCATAAAGGAAGACAAGCCTCCTTTCGTGTTTGAGGTGGAACACGGAATTGCTCTGGAGGCAAGGCAGGGGAATCGGGCATCATCTTGCATTGAAGGTGGAATCTTGTGGTTTTACTGAAGTTGTGGTAGGAGCCTCGTGGTTCCTCTCGAGTAACTACGGGGACGGCAGTGAACCTCTCGTGGTTTCTCAGAGATGTCAGGCCTCCTTTCTCATTGCCACTTTGAGATTCTTCTCGAGTTGTGCCAGGGGAATTGGGACGCATCTGGAGTTGAGGCGGAAATTCCAGCTTCCGTTTCCTGTTGCGACAGGGATCTTGTGGTTTGTATAGATTTTCCAGGGGTGTCAGGCATCGTCTCGTGTTGAGGCATGGAAGCCCTCTTTGGTCTCAAGTTCGAAATGGGGTGTCAGGTCTCATTTCGAGATGGGGTGGGGAACTCGGGCTTTTTCTAGAAGTGCAACAAGGGAGTCAGACCTCCCTTAATGTTGTGACAGGAAACTTGGAGTTCCATTCAAGTCGTTGCCATGGAATCAGTCCTTATGTCGAGCTGAGGGGGAACACGATGTCCTTTCGACTTACAGCAGGCACTTCCGGTTTATTCTCGAGTTTCAACAGGTGAGACCAGGCAGCTCTTCTGGTGTGAGTGGAGCATCGGGATTCCTCTCCAATCGAAGAATGAGAATTGGCCCTCATCTCGAGATGATTTTGGGTACACGGAGCTCTCTCCGGTTGCAGCAGTGACCTCGGGGTTCCTCTAGAGTTGTGACGGTGTTCCTGGGGACTCACTGGAGTTCCATAAAGGAAGTCAAGCCTCCTTTTGTGTTTGATGTGGAACACGGAATTGCTCTGGAGGCAATGCAGGGGAATCGGGCCTCATCTCGCGGTGAGGGGGGAAATCTCATGGTTTTTCTCAAGTTGCGGTGGGAATCTGGGGTTTCCTCTCGAGCTACGACGGGGATGTTCTTGAAACACTCGTGTTTCTCAGCGACGTCAGGCCTCTTGTCTAGTTTCCAGGGACACCTCAGGATTCTCCTCGAGGCTTGGCAGGGCAATAGGGATGCCTCTTGAGGTGAGGCAGGAGATCCAGGGTCCCTTTCCATTTGCCACAGGGATATTGGAATTCCTATCAATTTTCAAGAGGAGTCAGGCATCGTCTCCTTTTTTTTTTTTTTTTTCCACAGATCATTGTTTTTATTTTAGTTTTCATGGGCTATTAGGAAGCTATACATTTTTTTTTTTTTATTTCAACTACAGAGGGCAGGTCTTTATTCCCAATCCCGATCCCCCCTCCCACCTCCCTCTCCACCCGATTCCTCTGGGTCTTCCCAGTGCACCAGGCCCGAGCACTTGTCTCATGCATCCCACCTGGGCTGGTGATCTGTTTCACCATAGATAGTATACATGCTGTTCTTTTGAAATATCCCACCCTCACATTCTCCCACAAAGTTCAAAAGTCTGTTCTGTATTTCTGTGTCTCTTTTTCTGTTTTGCATATAGGGTTATCGTTATCACCTTTCTAAATTCCATATATATGTGTTAGTATGCTGTAATGTTCTTTATCTTTCTGGCTTACTTCACTCTGTATAATGGGCTCCAGCTTCATCCATCTCATTAGGACTGGTTCAAATGAATTCTTTTTAATGGCTGAGTAATATTCCATGGTGTATATGTACCACAGCTTCCTTATCCATTCATCTGCTGATGGGCATCTAGGTTGCTTCCATGTCCTGGCTATTATAAACAGTGCTGCGATGAACATTGGGGTGCACGTGTCTCTTTCAGATCTGGTTTCCTCAGTGTGTATGCCCAGAAGTGGTATTGCTGGGTCATATGGCAGTTCTATTTCCAGTTTTTTAAGGAATCTCCACACTGTTTTCCATAGCGGCTGTACTAGTTTGCATTCCCACCAACAGTGTAAGAGGGTTCCCTTTCCTCCACACCCTCTCCAGCATTTATTGCTTGTAGACTTTTGGATAGCAGCCATCCTGACTGGCGTGTAATGGTACCTCATTGTGGTTTTGATTTGCATTTCTCTGATAATGAGTGATGTTGAGCATCTTTTCATGTGTTTGTTAGCCATCTGTATGTCTTCTTTGGAGAAATGTCTGTTTAGTTCTTTGGCCCATTTTTTGATTGGGTCATTTATTTTTCTGGAATTGAGCTGCAGGAGTTGCTTGTATATTTTTGAGATTAATCCTTTGTCTGTTTCTTCATTTGCTATTATTTTCTTCCAATCTGAGGGCTGTCTTTTCACCTTGCTTATAGTTTCCTTTGTAGTGCAAAAGCTTTTAAGTTTCATTAGGTCCCATTTGTTTAGTTTTGCTTTTATTTCCAATATTCTGGGAGGTGGGTCATAGAGGATCTTGCTGTGATTTATGTCGGAGAGTGTTTTGCCTATGTTCTCCTCTAGGAGTTTTATAGTTTCTGGTCTTACATTTAGATCTTTAATCCATTTTGAGTTTATTTTTGTGTATGGTGTTAGAAAGTGTTCTAGTTTCATTCTTTTACAAGTGGTTGACCAGTTTTCCCAGCACCACTTGTTAAAGAGGTTGTCTTTTTTCCATTGTATATCCTTGCTTCCTTTGTCAAAGATAAGGTGTCCATAGGTTCGTGGATTTATCTCTGGGCTTTCTATTCTGTTCCATTGATCTATATTTCTGTCTTTGTGCCAGTACCACACTGTCTTGATGACTGTGGCTTTGTAGTAGAGTCTGAAGTCAGGCAGGTTGATTCCTCCAGTTCCATTCTTCTTTCTCAAGATTATTTTGGCTATTCGAGGTTTTTTGTATTTCCATACAAATTGTGAAATTCTTTGGTCTAGTTCTGTGAAAAATACCGTTGGTAGCTTCATAGGGATTGCATTGAATCTATAGACTGCTTTGGGTAGAATAGCCATTTTGACAATATTGATTCTTCCAATCCAGGAACACGGTATGTTTCTCCATCTGTTTGTGTCCTCTTTGATTTCTTTCATCAGTGTTTTATAGTTTTCTATGTATAGGTCCTTTGTTTCTTTAGGTAGATATACTCCTAAGTATTTTATTCTTTTTGTTGCAATGGTGAATGGTATTGTTTCTTTAATTTCTCTTTCTGTTTTTTCATTGTTAGTATATAGGAATGCAAGGGATTTCTGTGTGTTAATTTTATATCCTGCAACTTTACTATATTCATTGATTAGCTCTAGTAATTTTCTGGTAGAGTCTTTAGGGTCTTCTATATAGAGGATCATGTCATCTGCAAACAGTGAGAGTTTTACTTCTTCTTTTCCTATCTGGATTCCTTTTACTTCTTTGTCTGCTCTGATTGCTGTGGCCAAAACTTCCAACACTATGTTGAATAGTAGTGGTGAGAGTGGGCACCCTTGTCTTGTTCCTGATTTCAGGGGAAATGCCTTCAATTTTTCACCATTGAGGGTGATGCTTGCTGTGGGTTTGTCATATATAGCTTTTATTATGTTGAGGTATGTTCCTTCTATTCCTGCTTTCTGGAGAGTTTTAATCATAAATGAGTGTTGAATTTTGTCAAAGGCTTTCTCTGCATCTATTGAGATAATCATATGGTTTTTATCTTTCAATTTGTTAATGTGGTGTATGACATTGATTGATTTGCAGATATTAAAGAATCCTTGCATTCCTGGGATAAAGCCCACTTGGTCATGGTGTATGAGTTTTTTAATATGTTGTTGGATTCTGTTTGCTAGAATTTTGTTAAGGATTTTTGCATCTATGTTCATCAGTGATATTGGCCTGTAGTTTTCTTTTTTTGTGGCATCTTTGTCTGGTTTTGGAATTAGGGTGATGGTGGCCTCATAGAATGAGTTTGGAAGCTTACCTTCTTCTGCAATTTTCTGGAAGAGTTTGAGTAAGATAGGTGTTAGCTCTTCTCTAAATTTTTGGTAGAATTCAGCTGTGAAGCCATCTGGTCCTGGGCTTTTGTTTGCTGGAAGATTTTTGATGACAGTTTCGATTTCCTTGCTTGTGATGGGTCTGTTAAGATCTTCTATTTCTTCCTGGTTCAGTTTTGGAAAGTTATACTTTTCTAAGAATTTGTCCATTTCATCCAAGTTGTCCATTTTATTGGCATAGAGCTGCTGGTAGTAGTCTCTTATGATCCTTTGTATTTCAGTGTTGTCTGTTGTGATCTCTCCATTTTCATTTCTAATTTTGTTAATTTGGTTTTTCTCTCTTTGTTTCTTAATGAGTCTTGCTAATGGTTTGTCAATTTTGTTTATTTTTTCAAAAAACCAGCTTTTAGCTTTGTTGATTTTTGCTATGGTCTCTTTAGTTTCTTTTGCATTTATTTCTGCCCTGATTTTTAAGATTTCTTTCCTTCTGCTAACTCTGGGGTTCTTCATTTCTTCCTTCTCTAATTGCTTTAGGTGTAGAGTTAGGTTATTTATTTGGCTTTTTTCTTGTTTCTTGATGTAAGCCTGTAATGCTATGAACCTTCCCCTTAGCACTGCTTTTACAGTGTCCCATAGGTTTTGGGTTGTTGTGTGTTCATTTTCATTCATTTCTATACATATTTTGATTTCTTTTTTGATTTCTTCTATGATTTGTTGGTTATTCAGAAGCGTGTTATTTAGCCTCCATATGTTTGAAGTTTTAACAATTTTTTTCCTGTAATTGAGATCTAATCTTACTGCACTGTGGTCAGAAAAGATGACTGGAATGATTTCAATTTTTTTGAATTTTCCAAGACCAGATTTATGGCCCAGGATGTGATCTATTCTGGAGAATGTTCCGTGTGCACTTGAGAAAAAGGTGAAGTTGATTGTTTTGGGGTGAAATGTCCTATAGATATCAATTAGGTCTAGCTGGTCCATTGTGTCATTTAAGGTTTGTGTTTCCTTGTTAATTTTCTGTTTAGTTGATCTATCCATAGTTGTGAATGGGGTATTAAAGTCTCCCACTATTATTGTGTTACTATTAATTTCCTCTTTCATACTCATTAGCATTTGCCGTACATATTGTGGTGCTCCTATGTTGGGTGCATATATATTTATAATTGTTATATCTTCTTCTTTGATTGATCTTTTGATCATTATGTAGTGTCCTTCTTTGTCTCTTTTCACATCCTTTATTTGAAAGTCTATTTTATCTGATATGAGTATTGCGACTCCTGCTTTCTTTTGGTCTCCGTTTGCATGAAATATTTTTTTCCAGGCCTTCACTTTTAGTCTGTATGTGTCTCTTGTTTTGAGGTGGGTCTCTTGTAGACAGCATATATAGGGGTCTTGTTTTTGTATCCATTCAGCCAATCTTTGTCTTTTGGTTGGGGCATTCAACCCATTTACATTTAGGGTAATTATTGATAGGTGTGGTCCCGTTGCCATTTACTTTGTTGTTTTGGGTTCACGTTTATACAACCTTTCTGTATTTCCTGTCTAGAGAAGATCCTTTAGCATTTGTTGAAGAGCTGGTTTGGTGGTGCTGAATTCTCTCAGCTTTTGCTTATCTGTAAAGCTTTTGAATTCTCCTTCATATCTGAATGAGATCCTTGCTGGATACAGTAATCTAGGTTGTAGGTTATTCTCTTTCATTACTTTCAGTACGTCCTGCCATTCCCTTCTGGCCTGGAGGGTTTCTATTGATAGATCAGCTGTTATCCTTATGGGAATCCCTTTGTGTGTTATTTGTTGTTTCTCCCTTGCTGCTTTTAATATTTGTTCTTTGTGTTTGATCTTTGTTAATTTGATTAATATGTGTCTTGGGGTGTTTCGCCTTGGGTTTATCCTGTTTGGGACTCTCTGGGTTTCTTGGATTTGGGTGGCTATTTCCTTCCCCATTTTAGGGAAGCTTTCAGCTATTATCTCCTCGAGTATTTTCTCATGGCCTTTCTTTTTGTCTTCTTCTTCTGGAACTCCTACGATTCGAATGTTGGGGCGTTTCACAGTGTCCCAGAGGTCCCTGAGGTTGTCCTCATTTCTTTTGATCCTTTTTTCTTTTTTCCTCTCTGCTTCATTTATTTCCACCATTTTATCTTCTACCTCACTTATCCTATCTTCTGCCTCCGTTATTCTACTCTTGGTTCCCTCCAAAGTGTTTTTGATCTCATTCATTGCATTATTCATTTTTAATTGACTCTTTTTTATTTCTTCTAGGTCTTTATTAAACAGTTCTTGAATCTTTTCAATCTTTGTTTCCAGGCTATTTATCTGTGACTCCATTTTGTTTTCAAGATTTTGGATCATTTTTATTATCATTATTCTAAATTCTTTTTCAGGTAGATTCCCTATCTCCTCCTCTTTTGTTTGACTTGGTGGGCATTTTTCATGTTCTTTTACCTGTTGGGTATTTCTTTGCCTTTTCATCTTGTTTAGATTGTTGTATCTGGAGTGGGCTTTCTGTATTCTGGAGGTCTGTGGTTCCTTTTTATTGTGGAGGATTAACCCAGTGGGTGGGGTTAGACAATTGGCTTGTCAAGATTTCCTGGTTAGGGGAGCTTGCGTCAGTGTTCTGGTGCATGGAACTTGATTTCTTCTCTTTGGAGAGCAATGGAGTGCCCAGTAATGAGTTTTGAGATGGGTCTATGTGTTAGGTGTGTCCTTGGGCAGCCTGTATGTTGATGTTCAGGGCTATGTTCCTGCGTTGCTGGAGAATTTGCGTGGTATGTCTTGCTCTAAAACTTATTGGCTCTTGGGTGGTGGTTGGTTTCAGTGTAGGTATGGAGGCTTTTGGACGGTCACTTATTACTTAAAGTTCCATGTAGTCAGGAGTTTTCTGGTGTTCTCAGGTTTTGGGCTTAAGTCTCCTGCCTCTGGATTTCAGTTTTATTCTTCCTGTAGTCTCAGGACTTCTCCAACTATACAGCCCTGATAAGAAAACTTCTAGGTTAATGGCTAAAAGATTCTCCCCCGTTAGGGACACCCAGAGAGGTTCACAGAGTTACATGAAGAAGAGGAGAGGGAGGAGGGAGATAGAGATGAGCAGGAGGAGAAAAAGGGGGACTCAAGAGGAGAGAGACAGATCTACGCAGCTGTCTGTTCCCAGAGTGTTCTCCGTAGCCCAGTCACCTACAAGGATTCACAGAATTGGATTGGGAGGAGAAGGGGAAAGGAGGAAATAGAGGTGTTCTGAGGTAGAAAACAGAGAGTCAAGATTGGGAGAGAATAATCTTCGGTTTAAAAATAGGGCTTCTCTTTTTTTTTTTTTTGTAAGGTTATAGTGTAGTGAAAATGAAAATGAAGAGTAGTAGAGGAGTACTAGAGGACTTTAAAAGAAATAAGAGAAAAAGAAAAATAGAAAATAGAAGAGAAAAAGGAAAGAAAAAAAAGAAAAAAAAAAAAAGAAAGAAAAAGAAAAAAAAAGAAAGAAAAAAAAAATTTTTTTTCCCCCCTAATTAAAAAATCGTAAAAGTCTGTGGAAATGAAAGTTAAGGAGTAATAGGGGAGTAATAGGGGATTTTAAAGGAAAATAAAAGAGAAGAAAGAAAAAAGAAAAAAAAACAAAAAAAGAAAAAAAAGAAAAAAAAATTAAAAAAAAAAAAAGAGAGAAAAAAGTAAAATTATATCTAGGAGTTTCTCTGGAGCTGTTGCGGTCAGTGTGGGTTCGGCTCAGTTTCAGATAGCTCCTCGTTCCAGCTTACGCTTCTCGATATCTACAGGCCCCTCCGGTGTAGTCAGCATTTCCTAGAGGGATTTTAATCTGTTGCACCAGTCCCTTCTGAAGCGGTTCCCTTTGTTTATTTGGCTTCTGTTTGCCGGTCTCTTCAGAGCCTCATTTCCGCCCTGACACAGGCAGGCGGAGGTGGACTCTCACCCAGGTAGCTAGCTCCGTCGCTCTGCGGGGCAGGGAGGGGCTTGCGCTGCAGGGAGTGGCTGGCGCTGTGGGGACAGGCCTGTGCCGCGGGGATGGGCTGGGGCTGCCGGGAGGGGCTGACGCTGCTTTCTCCCTCTGTGCTGCTCAGGCTCCCGGCTGTTCTATATGGAGCTGCGCGAGGCTCCAGCCCTCGGGTGTTCCACAAAAGCGCGGAAGGAAAAGCTGCGCCTGCTCTCTGTGCCTTCCCCGTCAGAGCGGTCCAGGCAGCCAGGGGCTTGGTGGGTGCACTCTCCCCAGGTGTGGCGCGCCCACTCCCTTCCACGGTCCCAATCTCAGTTTCCACTGGCGCCAGTCGGGCGCGCGCGCCTTCCGCCCTCCGCGTCCCCAGCCCCAGTCCCCGCCCGCGCCGGTCGGGTGCCTGCGCCCTGTGTCTCGCCGCGACCTTCCCCTCCCCCCTGCCTCCTGCCTCCTGCCTCCGGCGGGGCTGGGCCAGTCCGCAGCCTGCGAGCTCCTCTCTGGACCCTCTCGGTCTCTTTGTTCTGCGAGCGGCCGGCAGTGTGTTCGGGCCGGTTAATTTACTCTCTCTCTTTTGGTCTCCCACAGTTCAAGTTGGCAACTCACAGAAGTTCCCTCCGATTGTCCTCAGGGCACTCGGCCCGGACCCTACCCCAAGCAATGCCGCCTAGGAGCTCCCGGGACGGATCTCTGTCCTTAGCTCTTTTGTCTCACTTTTTATCTTTTATATTTTGTCCTACCTGCTTTCGAAGACAATGGGCTGCTTCTCTGGGCGCCCGATGACCTCAGCTAGCGATCCGAAGTTGTTTTGCGAAGTTTGCTCTGTGTTCAGTTATTCTTTTGATGAATTTGTAGGAGAGAAAGTGGTCTCCCCGTCCTACTCCTCCGCCATCTTGGCTCCTCCCCCGGCATCGTCTCCTTTTGAAGCATTGAACTCCGAGTTCCTCTTGAGTTGTCACAGGGATGTGAGGCCTCCTGTCGAGATGAGGTGGGGAACTAGGGCTTTCTCTAGGGTCTCCACAGGGGATTCAGGCATCCCTTCATCTTGTGAGAAGAAAGACGAGCCTGCATTCAAGTTGCTGCAGGGAAATCCGGCCTTATTTCGAGTCAGGGCACCTCGGTGTCCATTCCACTTGAGGCAGCAAACTCAGGGTCCCTCTCACATACCTATAGCTGAGAGAAGCCTCCTCTTGAGGTGCTTGTGGAAAGTTGGCATTCCTCTTGAGTCGAAGCCAGGGAATCAGCTCTCATCTCGAGATGATTTGGGGAACAGGGAGCTTTTCTCGAGTTGCTGTGCTGAATTTGGTGTTCCTCTAGACTTGGGACGGTGTTCTCGAGGAATCTCTGGAGTTGCCTAAAGGAAGTCAAGCCACTTGTCGTGTTTGATGGGGAACGCGGATGGCTCTGGAGCCAATGCAGGGGGATCGGGCCTCATCTCAAGTTGATTTGGGGTATACCGAGCTCTTTCGTGTTTCTGCGGTGACCTCAGGTTCCCTCTAGACTTGTGACAGTGTTCTTGGGGACTCTCTCGAGTTCCATCAAGGAAGTCAAGTCTCCTTTCCCGTTTCATGGGGAACACGGAATTGCTCTGCACACAATGCAGTGGAATCAGGCCTCATCTCACTGAGAGGGGGATGTCTCATGGCTTTTCTCGAGTTGCGGCGGGAACCTGGGGTATATTCTTGAGTTATGACGGGGATGGCCCTTCAAAACTCGTGTTTGTTCAGTGACGTCAGGACTCCTGTCTAGTCGCGAGGGACACCTCGGGATTCTCCTCGAGGCTTGGCAGGGCAATAGGGACGCCTCTCGAGGTGAGGCAGGAGACCCAGGGTCTCTTTCCAGTTGCCACAGGGATATTGGTATTCCTATCAATTTTCAAGAGGAGTGAGGCATCGTCTCCTTTTGAAACATTGAACTCCACGTTCCTCTCGAGTTGTCAACGGGATGTGAGGCCCCCTGGCGAGATGAGGCGGGGAACTAGGGCTTTCTCTAGAGTCTCCACAGGGGATTCAGACATCCCTTCATCCTGGGAGATGAAAGACCAGCCTGCATTCACGTCACTGCAGGGAAATCAGGCCTTATTTTGAGTCATGGCCTCTCGATGTCCATTCCACTTGAGGCAGCAAACTCCGGTTCCCTCTCACATACCTATAGCAGAGAGAAGCCTCCTCTTGAGGTGCATGTGGAAATTTGGCATTCTTCTTGAGTTGAGCCAGGGAATCAGCTCTCATCTTGAGATGATTTGGGGTACACGGAGCTTTTCTTGTGTTGCTGTGCTGGACTTGGTGTTCCTCTAGACTTGGGACGGTGTTCTTGGGAAATCTCTCGAGTTGCCTAAAGGAAGTCAAGCCACTTGTCGTGTTTGATGGGGAACACCGGATGGCTCTGGAGCCAATGCAGTGGAATCGGACCTCATCTCATGGTGATTTGGGGTACACGGTGCTCTTTCGTGTTGCTGCGGTGACCTCAGGGTCCCTCTAGACTTGTAACAGTGTTGTTGTGGACTCTCTGGAGTTCCATCAAGTAAGTCAAGGCTCCTTTCGTGTTTGATGTGTATCATGGAATTGCTCTGCACACAATGCAAGAAAGGGGAATGAGACTAAACTGTTTTGTCCTAAAGAGAATGTTTACTAAAGGAGACCCAAGCCTGCCTCACACAATGACCTCAGTCTCTGGGAGCAGCGTGCTGTTCCACTTGAAGAGGGACAAAGGACTCATGAGAGACAGCACGTAGGAATCCTCCCGTCAAACATTCCCTGACAATTCCCCCTTATTTATTTATAATATTTGCAAGAAGAGTTCTGACCATCAGAGTTTATTCAGTTTTAACAATCTCTGCATGAAGGCAACAGCAGACAACAAATATAATTGTTAAGATAATCTCCAAAATTATAGTTCTAGACCCAATGTTATGAGTAAGGCTCTGAAACGGTCCCTGTGGGTCTAGCCCAGATAATTGATCAGCCAATTGTTTAGCTAAAGTTCCCATACTAGTGGAAGAGGGCAGATTATTAGAAAAGGTTTCACATATTTCTTTTTTGTTATAACTGTACATTCAGAAAGACATTATCATATATGTTTTAAAAATGAAACTTGATTTGTTTCCAGTTGTAGCCACTATTGTAGAAATGAACAGGAGTAACATGAAATTGAGTAGAATTTCAATGTTTTAGCATCATCTGTTTTTGTACATGTGTTCATTGATCTCCAACCCATTTGATGGCTGTTCTCAGTTCTTGTATTTTTTTTTTTTTAATATCCTCATCTATTTGAGCCTGAGTGGCCCACATAGTATGAGCACCTTTAGTCCAATTTTGGATAAAATTACGTGTCTGAATAGAGGTTTATAAAGCAACACCAGTGGTGCAAATGGCTATTAATCCCAAAATACTAAAAGTCATCCATCCAATGAATCGTTTAGATCACCGTAGCAATTTAGTAAGCAACCGGGAAGCAAGTCCAGCCATGGGACCTTCTTCCCAGGGCCGTTGGAGATTTATTGGTAACCATAGACTACGTCGAGATCAAAGAATTAAAAGAGAATCATGTTTTAAGGAAATAGAGGAGTTAAGACAAGTATATAATCTGCAATTTATGCAAATTACAGAATGTATAGTCTTACTGGATTGTAAGTTTCCTATAGCTATAACAAAAGGAAATGGAACACAGGCTTGTATAAAATATGATTGATTATAGCAAAAGAAATAATTGCTATGGCTATGATTGGTCTTTGTGAAATGTCCGGTCCAAGTCTCAAGTTCCTCAGTGCTTGCAGCAAGCTTCCAGATATCCCATTGTTCAGGCCCAGTCTGTTTATTGAGGACGATTCAAGGACAAGGGGGGGCCATTCCACTGTCATGCCATCCAAGAAGTCCTCTGTCATGGTGATGCCCTATTGTAGTATTGGTAACCTTCCATGCCACTCGAATAATGTAATCACATACAGTACTGTTAATATCATCTGAGCAGTTAGATAACCACATACCGTGGGGTCCCCAATCAACAATTGTATGATTGGCTAAAAATATTAATTTTTCTGATTTAGCCTGACATTTGTCCCAATGAACAGGAATATATTTAAAGTTCTTATTAGTAAACTCTTGGCATGTTGTTCTTTGTTCTTTCCCTAATTCTTTCCCTAAAGTTTCAGTAGTATAAACATGGTTCACTGACAAAGAAACGGCAGTAAATAATCCAAGTAGTGTCCGAAAATCCTTTTCTGGAGGCAGGACGAAAGCCCAAGTTTGTCGACTAACGTTTATACATAATTCTGTTGGGCCCATACATAAAGGAAAGACTTCATAACCTAGAACGATATTAATTAGTTTTTCTTTTTCTTCAGGATGAGAGGGCCCCTCCAAGTTCCAAGGAGGGGGCATATGTGTTGACTCATTAGTGGATATGATTGGTCCTATATCTGTCTATTTTACAACCTACAATAAAAAAGGGGGATTAGGTATATAAGCCCAATAAGTGTGATCAATCAGGTCAGCCTGAGCAGGGGAAGCAAAAGCAAGCAAAGCAAGCATAGTGAAGAAAAATATTTTCAGGATTCCGAGGCATTCCCTGTTGAGAAATCAGATTTTCAGTTTGATTAGTAAGGGTTTTTATCTGTCCCCAAGTAGGGAGATCATAAGGTCGATGACGTCAAGTGCAGAGTTTCTTGGAAATTTTTAATGTTGCCATGGCTTGTATTGGAATTTTTTCTTCTTGGGTTTTTTTTGCTGTTTCAACTCTAGTCTGAATGCTGGGGGCCCCCTTAGGTTGAATCTTCTGAAGAGGAAGTCATGTGAGCTCGTTGGATCCATCTGGAGAAATAGAAGCATATCTTTTCCCTGTAAGATTAGTTTTTTAGATCTCCATTGATTGGTTAACCCATCTTGATATCAAATGGGCAAAGGAAAGGAGGTGTCCTTTAATGTTTCAAAACTTCTTCTTTTTTTTTTTTTTTGAGTTTTTTGCTTTTGTCAAAACATCTCTTTGTGGTAAGTTTAAAAAGTTTAAAACAAATAAGGCTATATTAACAATAGTTATAAAAAGAAAGGGAAGCGATAATGATGAAAACATTCTTAGGAAATATTTTTGTCCAAAAGAAAAAAATCATTCAGAAATCTGTTTGGGACTGGTATTTGACTGTGGTTTGTGTTATTTGTGGCAAAGGATTAGGAGTAACCATTCAAATATTTTTTCCTAAGTGAAATTATTGAAAAGGTGATGCAGAACAACTTGACAAATGAAATGTTGCTCACATTTGACTTTGTCCTTGAAAAAGAAATGCAGCTTAGCAACTGTTGAATCTCACTGTTCAGTGTGTTAAAGAGGATGACTACACTTCCAAGACAGACCTGAAAAGAAGGCGAACATTCCACATTTCTGATATTCTTGGGAACAAATAATCCATTCGGGAAATGGTATCTTTTTTTTACGCTGTTTTCACCCTGCTTTAAGAATCTTACAGATTGGAAACAGAAATAAAGTCACATCAACAATAGTTATAGGCTTAAAGACTACACTACACCAGAAGTTTGCTCTGGACAAGGAAGACAAAAGTGTTCTTGTGTATTTCCTCTTATTTAACTTTTTATTTGCAGTTACAGTGTGTAATGTGTTTGTCCAATCATGTCTTGTGTTTGTGGACTATAAGGAATGTCTGCAATCTGTTTAATAGAGAATGAATGTAAAAATTGTTTGAACTGCTTAGAAATATAGGCAGAGTCATTGTCTGTTTTTATAGAATTAGGTGTTCTCATTATCGTGAAGTAAGTTGATAGGTGGGTTATAACATGTTGTGTAGTCTTAACTTAGAGAGGTGTTGCCCCTAGAAAAGAAGAATTTGTATTGATCGAGACATGTAAGAAGGAAGAGGAAGAAAGTTCAGGACAATGAGTTACATCTATTTGCCATAAAATTTTCCTTCATTTGTCATAAGCCCTTTTAAAATTCTAGCATTAAACATCCCTAAAAGTTAAAAGGCCAAAACAAAATATGATAGCACAATAAACAAATGCAATGTTTATTTCAAATAAACACATCATACTTTGTGGTTTTCATTGTGATCCACCCAAGCATTTCAACTGCATTTTCCAATATATTTGCAGTCTGAATGTATCTGCTGACTAAAGTTAATTCTGTTAAATGTTGTTTTCTCTGAATTTTTTTTTTTTTTGTTTCTAATTTGGCCTAATTTGGAGAAAGAACCTTTGCTGTAGCTAGAACAACAATGAAAAACTAGCCTAGCAAACCCTATGCAAATACTACTTTATTCTATAATAAATGTTTCAACAATTAAAAAAATATTTTTGTATTCATCATTTTATTTGCCATTTTTTATATATTTTTATTAAAAACATATATTTTACTTTTCTATAGCAACCATGAAATGTCTTGTATGTTAGCATTTTGTAGATCATTGAACATATTTATCAAATCATATTATATTATATATACATCCATTCCTATACAAATATATATTTATATTCATTAACAGCTCAAAATCTCTTCAGCTCTTCTGCAAGAAAAACCCCTTGTAAGAGTAAGCCAATGTTCAGCAATTAACGCTTCAAAATCCTACTTCATTTGGAAATGACCCAGACATTCAACAAACTTCAACTACTTAGTTCAGCACAACTCCAGAAACCTAAGTCACTCTAATCCCAAGAGACCGCTCCAGATTATAGATAATAGATCTTTTTATAAAAAATACAATTATTTTTAATAGAGTTTATCTAAAAGTTTTCATCTCGTCTATATATTTGTGTGTGTGTGTATATATATATAAAGAGTTACCTTTTTGCTGACTAACTTAGCTTACCCCAAACCAAGGCATAACAAAAGTATTATATAATGTTGATGACTCAAGACATGTCCTAACTAGATTAACAAATAATTATATTTAAATCACATTCACATTTAAATAAACATTATACCCAACATTGAACACCCTTCAGTTCATGTAAAGCTGAATCCAAATATAGCTCATTAACTCCACACTATCTAAAAACAAAGACATACATTGAGACATAGATAATTTTAGATACATAGGCATAGTTCTCTGTTTGAAATTTAAAGTATCTTTTTGTTTTATTTGTTTATTTTGAGCTCCACCAATTTGTTAATGGCTGGAGTCCTAGATAGAGTGGGCTGTGTATCCCAAGGACATGATAAGAGTTAACTTAAGGTTTTTTCTTAGGCCTATTTTTGTTTTCCAGGCAGAACTGGAGCTCCAAAAAAAAAAATATTTTAACAAGTTAACCTTTTCTTAACTGCACGTGCAAGAAGAACCGGTTTTGCAATTTCAAAAAAGATTTTATTTTCATCAGTTTTCTCCGGAGTCTAAAGAATATCATAGACATTCAGTGTCAAAAATATCATTTTTCTTTTTTGTAGCTATAGTATATTATTAATGATATATGCATGAGGGAATTGTTGTCACATAGGAAGTAAAGCCTTGGCTACAAAATTTTGACAAATACTAGGACTGTTATGGAGACGGCAATGGCATCCTATTTCAGTACTCTTGTCTGGAGAATCCCAGGGATAGGGGAGCCTGGTGGGCTGACATCTATGGGGTCGCATAGAGCAGGACATGACTGAAGCGACTTAGCAGCAGCAGTAGCAGGACTTTTAGGCATACCTTGAGGTAACATAGTCTACTGAAATCTTTTATGAGGCCTGAAATGATTAGGATAAGGGAGAGAGGAAGTTAAACTCTCCCAGTCTACAGGGTGTAAAGGTATATTAAAAAAGCAATCTTGTGAATCAGTAATAATAATGTGCCAATTTTGAGGAATAGTAATAGGTGATGGGATCTCTGGTTGCAATGCACCCATAGGTTTCATAAAAGAATTAACTTTTTTAAACTCTGTTAAGAGACACCATTTGTTATATTTCCTTTTTATAACAAAAATAGGAGAGTTCCAAAAAGAGCAAGATTCTTCAATATGTTGCAATTTTAATTATGTGTTTATAAGTTCTTTAGTAGCTTGTAATTTTTCTTTCATAAGGGGCCATTGCTTTGTCTAAATAAGCTCATAATTTTTCTCAGTTATTTTAATAATTATTTTGTTTGTTAAATGAGCAGTGGCCCCTAGGAAAAATGTGGAATGTATATCTGAGTTTGCCATTGCATAAGTAAGTCCCTTCCTATTAGATTAAGGGGTGCATCTATCACATAAGGTCTTAATGTTGTAGGTTGACCTTTTGGTCTATCATATGGGTAGATTTGAATATTTTGATAAATTTCTCATACTTTGGTTTGAGAAATTCCTGCAATTTGGCAAGAGACCTTTTGTATAGGTCAGGATTTGGGCCACAAGTGTTTGGAAATAATAATAATATTAGATCCAGTGCCGAGGAGACCAGAAAATCTTTTACCATTAATTTTGATATTTATATTTGGTCGGACATATTTAAATACCAATGATGTCCATAAGGATTGTTTTTGATCTGTATTACCAAATCTGCTTCTCTGTACATTATTAGAGGAGTTAATAGAAATGTAAGGCCAAAGAAGTAATTGAGCAATTTTGTCCCCCCTTTTGAATTGCCATAGAATCTGAGCTGACATCATAATTTGAATTTCTCCTTTATAATTTGAATCAATTATTCCAGGGTGAACAGTAATTCCTTTAGAAGCCAAATTAGATCAGCCAAGTAAAAGACTGAAGGTTTGTGGGGACAGGGGTCCAAAAAGTCCAGTAGGTACTCTAGAAGGGACTGCTTAAGGGTAAAGGGAAAAATCATTTAGGGCTGGTATATTAACGGCAGCACTGCTGGACGTTGAGGGTTTGAGGGAAAAGATAGAATTTGCCCCTGGTTTTTGTTGTAGGGGACCTGGGAGGTCCCCTGTTTGGAGTTTCTTGGAATAGGTTTTCCTTCAATATCAAATTTAAATTTACTGTCTTTGGCCCAGTGCATTCCTCTGTGGCAGCAAGGGCAAATTTTTGGAGGTTTTTTTATAAGCCTTCTTAGGGCAGTCCCTTTTTAAACGGTTTTTATCTCCACATGTAAAGCATCCTTCATTTCTCTTTTTAAAAGGTAGTAGCCATTGTTTCAGCTAGTATTTGCATCTTTTAAGTTTTTGATCCTAGATTGTGACAAGCCTTTAAATAATCAATAATAGTCCTAGTCTCACAAATTGCAGCTTTGACATTTGTGATTTGACATTTCTGATTTGCATTCTCATAAGCGCGTAAGTTCTCTAGCTGTTTTTTTTGTTTCTTCTCCGATTACAGTATGGGAAATAGCAGCTTCTAATGTAGCTTAAAAATTAGCGTAACTTTTCATTAGGTTCCAACAAAGCAGAGACTTTTGGAGTTGCGACTGTTGGCAGAGGAGAAGCATTTGGAGCAGCCAGGGCAGGGATAGTAAGAAAATTCTGAGATATTTTGTATTGTTTTAATTGGGCCTTTTGTAAAGTTTAATCATTTAATTTATATTTATGTAATAAGTGTTTTGTCTGTTGCTGAATATTGGAAGGGCTAGAATGTACCTTGAAATGGCAGAATTACGGCTTTAATAAGAGCCCATAAGGGCTAGAGATCAATTGGAATATTTTTTCCTTGTGTGGCTGCTCATTTAACATTTTCTTTGACCCGGAGCCAAATTTATAAATCAAAACTGCATTTATCAGGAAACTAAGGATTATGTTCAACTACTGTTTGAAGGCAAGCCTCTATTCATTGGTGTGAAACCAGAAGTCCCTGAAATTTAAACAAATGGTGAAGTCAAGTAGAAAAATAATGGGGCTGGCCAGCCTTTTAACCCATGCCTTAGTACTTACTGACCTCAATAGGTCCCTGAGTCACTCCGCCCTATATGCTATGTATACCAAAGTCCCTGTTCCTTGGCGACATTTGTTGGGGTCCCTTAATGGACCAGAACCATGTGGTATGGAGTCAACGATAAGAAAGTAAAAGAGAGAAAGAGGCTGATATCCCTAGGTTTACGTGGAGGACCCATAAAGTCCTTGACACAGGACTTGCATCACTCACGAAGGTACCAGGCGCCCTCTCTAGGGGGTGTTAGAAGCCGGGGCAGAAAAGTGAGCATGACACGTCTCCACGCTCCAGAGAGTCAGCCAGAAAGAGAGAGAGAGAGAGAGAGAGACAAAAAAAGACCCGGGGACCTAAGCTCTGATGGAGCAAAGGTGCTTTAATGATTTTTCTATGAGTATATACAGGCTACAGTACAAGAAACTTCTTTTGGGAATGATAGAGATCAGAAAACCAAACGTGCAGCAACCGTTACCAAGAGAACAAGGGGTAATGTTAGTGACAAGGTCAGGAGACAATCCATATCTCAAGAAAGGGGAACGAGACTAAGCAGTTTTGTTCTAAAGAGAATGTTTACGAAAGGAGACCCAAGCCTGCCTCACACAATGACCTCAGTCCCTGGGAACAGCGTGCTGTTCCACTTGAAAAGGGACAAAGGACTCATGAGAGACAGCACGTAGGAATCCTCCCGACAAACATTCCCTGACACCTGGGGTATATTCTCGAGTGATGACGGGGATGGCTCTTCAAAACTTGTGTTTGTTCAGCAATGTCAGGACTCCTGGCTAGTTGCGAGGGACACCTCGGGATTCTCCTCAAGGCTTGGCAGGGCAATAGGGACACCTCTCGTGGTGAGGCGGGAGACCCAGCATCCCTTTCCAGTTGCAAGAGGGATATAGGGATTGCTATCAATTTTCAAGAGGAGTCAGGCATCGTCTGCTTTTGAAGCATTGAACTCCGCGTTCCTCTCAAGTTGTCAAAGGGATGTGAGGCCTCCTGTCGAGATGAAGCGGAGAACTAGGGCTTTCTCTAGGGTCTCCACAGGGGATTCAGCCATCCCTTCATCTTGGGAGATGAAAGACGGGCCTGCATTTAAGTCACTGCAGGGAAATCCGGCCTTATTTCGAGTCATGACATCTCGGTGTCCATTCCACTTAAGGCAGCAAACTCAGGGTCCCTCTCACATACCTATAGCTGAGAGAAGCCTCCTCTTGAGGTGCTTGTGGAAAGTTGGCATTCCTCTTGAGTCGAAGCCAGGGAATCAGCTCTCATCTCGAGTTGATTTGGGGTACACGGAGCTCTTTCTTGTTGCTGCAGTGACTTCAGGGTCCCTCTAGACTTGTGACAGTGTTCTTGGGAACTCTCTGGAGTTCCATCAAGTAAGTCAAGGCTCCTTTCGTGTTGGACGTGGAACACGGAATTGCTCTGTACGCAATGCAGGGGAATCGGGTCTCATCTCGCGTCGAGAGGTTATAAAGCTAAGGAGGTTATAAAGATTTTAATCCATGAAATTATCCCCAGGTTTGGATTGCCACGGAGCTTTCAGAGTGACAGTGGTTCTGCCTTTGAAGGTGCTGTAACTCAGGGGGTGTCTAAAGCTCTAGGAATAAAATATCACTTACACTGTTCCTGTAAACCCCAATCCTCAGGGAAGGTTGAAAAAGCTAATGACATTATCAAAAGATACCTGCATAAATTAACTCGAGACACAGGACAATTGGTTTAAAGTCCTACTCATAGCTTCAATGAGGAGGGACTGTCCCCTTTTGAGTGTATTTGTGGAAAGCCTTTCTTATGCATAGACATTGTTATAGACCCTGAAGCCTTGGACTTAACTAATTATGTAACTCAGCTCTCAGCTTTTCAACAGACATTAACAGAACTCTGAGAGATGACTCCTGATCCAGCTTGAGTCAAGCAAGCCTTTATTTGAGCCAGGAACCGAGGTCCTCATAAAAACATTGGGGTCTGGGGGCCCATCCCTTGAGCCCCTCTGGGAAGGCCCTTACCAGGTTATTCTTTCTTCTCCCACAGCTGTCAAAGTGCCAGGAATTGATTTGTGGGTACATCACACTCGAGTTAAGAAGTGGCACCCTGACCAGAACTAAGTGACTTCATTTTATGTCTTTACTTTCTATGCTCTGGCTTTGTACTTTTCAGATGGGTGTGATAATCTATGTAAGCCTACTTATGCTGACTCCAAAAATCCTGAGTCTGCCGTTTGAACCTGAAGACAATGCTTGGGCTCACTCCTATGCGGCATTTCACAATCAGTCTAACTTCTGGGTCTGTGGAGAGCTCCCCTCTTCATCAGTGGAAGGCTTCCCATGGTGGACATCTCCACTTCAAGGAAAGGACTTTCTCCAAGTCTGCAAATACCTTCAACAACAATCACATGTGATGCCTCTTCTTAAACTGATGACATCTAAAGAACACTAAGATGGACTGATGTAACTATGGGCATAATGTGACTTTTCATTTTGATTTTAACTTGGTTTAATGACTATTTTGCCTTACATCTGTAACTGTATAATGGGGTTTTCTAACCGTCTAAAAGCTTTTAAGTTACAAATGGTTGTCCAAGCTCCTATGAATGCCACAGCCTCCTCCAACTATTACTTGGGGCCCCTGGATCAGAGACCCTCATTATTAGGGTTAGGAGAATATGTTGCCTTAACAATTTAGGGACCACGCCCCTAGACAGCAGGAAGTATTTATGAAATGAAAACAATGCCCCTTTCCCTTGGCAACATAATCCTCCTTAAATAAAAGGGGGAAATGAGAAAGTCAATTCCTCGGCAGATTAATAAGAAGTCCAGGGGTCCCCAAGGAGAGAGGGGTCTGGAATTCTCAAGGAGGAAGAAAGGACAAACTTTTTTTGTTCCTCTACATTCCTTAGGATTATACAGCAATAATGTATCCTGCTTGAGGACAGTCTCTGGAAAAAAAAACTTTGGGCTAATCCTGTTATCTTAAGGTGTAAATTATGGGAGTAGCTCTAGCAAGGTCTTTACAACCTCCAGACATTCTTTTGATTCACTATAATAACTAATTACCTTGGACGTGTTGCAAGAGAGCATCAAAGGGCAGGCACACTGAAACCATAATCACAGGAAACCAGCCAATCTGATCACACGGACCACAGTCTTGTCTAACTCAATGAAACTAAGCCATGCTGTGTGGGGCCACCCAAGACGGAAGGGTCATGGTGGAGAGGTCTGACAGAATGTGGTCCACTGGAGAAAGGAATGGCAAAACACTTCAATATTCTTGCCTCGAGAACCCCATGAACAGTATGAAAAGGCAAAATGATAGGATACTGAAAGAGGAACTCCCCAGGTCAGTAGGTGCCCAATACGCTACTGGAGTTCAGTGGAGAAATAACTCCAGAAAGAATGAAGGGATAGAGGCAAAGCAAAAACAATACTCAGTTGTGGATGTGACTGGTGATAGAAGCAAGGTCCGATGCTGTAAAGAGCAATATTGCATAGGAATCTGGAATGCTAGGTCCATGAATCAAGGCAAATTGGAAATGGTCAAACAGGAGGTGGCAAGAGTGAATGTTGACATTCTAGGAACCAGTGAACTAAAGTGGACAGGAATGGGTGAATTTAACTCAGATGACCATTATATCTACTACTGTGGGCCGGAATCCCTTGGAAGAAATGGATAGCCATCATGGTCAACAAAAGAGTCTGAAATGCAGTACTTGGATGCAATCTCAAAAATGACAGAATGATCTCTGTTCGTTTCCAAGGCAAACCATTCAATATCATGGTAATCCAAGCCTATGCCCCAACCAGTAATGCTGAAGAAGCTGAAGTTGAACAGTTCTATGCAGACCTACAAGACCTTTTAGAACTAACATCCAAAAAAGACGTCCTTTTCATTATAGGGGACTGGGATGCAAAAGTAGGAAGTCAAGAAACACCTGGAGTAACTCAAAGGCAAATTTGGCCTTGGAGTACAGAATGAAGCAGGACAAAGGCTAATAGAGTTTTGCCAAGAGAACACACTGGTCATAGCAAATGCCCTCTTCCAACAACACAAGAGAAGAGTCTACACATGGATACCACCAGATGGTCAACACTAAAATCAAATTGATTATATTCTTTGCAACCAAAGATGGAAAAGCTCTATACAGTCAGCAAAAACAAGACTGGGAACGGACTGTGGCTCAGATCATGAACTCCTTATTGCCAAATTCTGATTTAAATTGAAGAAACTGGGGAAAACCACTAGACCATTCAAATATGACCTAAATCAAATCCCTTATGAATATACAGTGGAAGTGAGAAATAGATTTAAGGGACTCGATCCGATAGACAGAGTACCTGATGAACTATGGATGGAGGTTTGTGACATTGTACAGGAGACAGGGATCAAGACTATCCCCATGGAACAGAAATGCAAAAAGTCAAAATAGTTGTCTGAGGAGGCCTTACAAATAGCTGTGAAAAGAACAGAAGTGAAAAGCAAAGGAGAAAAGGAAACATATTCCCATTTGAATGCAGAGTTCCAAAGAATAGCAAGGAGAGATAAGAAAGCCATCCTCAGAGATCAATGTAAAGAAATAGAGGAAAAGAACAGAATGGGAAAGACTAGAGATCTCTTCAAGAAAATTAGAGATACCAAGAGAACATTTCATGCAAAAATGGGTTCGATAAAGGATAGAAATGCTATGGACCTAGCAGAAGCAGAAGCTAAGCTATTAAGAAGAGGTGACAAGAATACACAGAAGAACTGTACAAAAAGATCTTCATGACCCAGATAATCACAATGGTGTGATCACTCACCTAGAGCCAGACATCCTGGAGTGTGAAGTCAAGTGGGAATTAGAAAGCATCGCTAAGAACAAAGCTAGTGGAGGTGATGGAATTCCAGTTGAAGTATTTCAAATACTGAAAGATGATGCTGTGAAAGTGCTGCACTCATAATGCCAGCAAATTTGGAAAACTCAGCAGTGGCCACAGGACTGGAAAAGGTCAGTTTTCATTCCAATTAGAAAGAAAGTTAATCCCAAAAATGCTCAAAATACCACACAATTATGCTCATCTCACACGCTAGTAAATTAATGCTCAAAATTCTCCAAGCCAGGCTTCAGCAATACGTGAACTGTGAACTTCCAGATGTTCAAGCTGGCTTTAGAAAAGGCAGAGGAACCAGAGATCAAATTGCCAATATCTGCTGGATCATTGAAAAAGCAAGAGAGTTCCAGAAAAAAACATCTATTTCTGCTTTATTGACTACCCCAAAGTCTTCGACTGTGTGGATCACAATTAACTGTGGAAAATTCTGAAGGAGATGGGACTACCAGACCACCTGACCTGCCTCTTGAGAAACCTGTATGCAGTTCAGGAAGCAACAGTTAGAACTGGACATGGAACAACAGATTGGTTCCAAATAGGAAAAGGAGACTGTACATTGTCACCCTGCTTATTTAACTTATATGCCGAGTGCATCATGAGAAATGCTGGGCTGGAAGAAGCACAAGCTGTAATTAAGATTGCCAGGAGAAATATCAATAATCTCAGACATGCAGATGACACCACCCTTATGGCAGAAAGTGAAGAGGAACTAAAAAGCCTCTTGATGAAAGTGAAAGAGGAGAGTGAAAAAGTTGGCTTAAAGCTCAACATTCAGAAAACTAAGATCATGGCATCAGGTCCCATCACTCCATGGGAAATCGATGGGGAAACAGTGGAAGCAGTGTCAGAGTTTATCTTTTTGGGCTCCAAAATCACTGCAGATGGTGATTGCAGCCATGAAATTCAAAGAAAATTACTCCTTGGAAGGAAAGTTATGACCTACCTAGATAGCATATTAAAAAACAGAGACACTACTTTGCCAACAAAGGTCCATCTGGTCAAGGCTATGGTTTTTCCAGTGGTCATGTATGGATGTGAGAATTGGACTGTGAAGAAAGTTGAACACCGAAGAGTTTATGCTTTTGAACTGTGGTGTTGGAGAAGACTCTTCAGAGTCCCTTGAACTGCAAGGACATCCAACCAGTACATCCTAAAGGAGATCAGTCCTGGGTGTTCATTGGAACGACTGATTCTGAAGCTGAAACTCCAATAATTTGGCCACCTGGTGCGAAGAGCTGACTCATTGGAAAAGACCCTGATGCTGTGAGGGATTGGGGACAGGAGGAAAAGGGGATGACAGAGGATGAGATGGCTGGATGGCATCACCGACTCGATGTACATGAGTTCGAGTAAACTCCGGGAGTTGGTGACTGACAGGGAGGCTTGGCGTGCTGCGATTCATGGGGTCCCAAAGAGTCAGACATGACTGAGTAACTGAACGGAACTGAACTGATCTGAATAACAATTAAAAGTAAAGTAAAGTTGCTCAGTCGTGTCCAACTCTTTGTGGCCCCATGGACTGTAGCCTACCAGGCTCCTCTGTCCATGGGATTTTCCAGGCAAATGTACTGGAGTGGGTGGCCATTTCCTTCTCTAGGAGATCATCCTGACCCAGGGATCTAACCTGGGTCTCCAGCACTGCAGACAGATGCTTTACCGTCTGAGCCATATAATTCCATTGCTAACACTTGCAAGGGGCTACTCTTTCTGCCCCCTTCTGATGCCTATGTCAGAAGCTTTCTCTATCTCCTTATACTTTAATACAACTTTATTACACAAAAGCTCTAAGCAATCAAGCCTCGTCTCCGGCCCCGAATTGAATTCTTCTCCTCTGGAGGCCAAGAATTCCAGTGTCTTTGCGTGGTTCAGCAATACCTTTCAAGATCATCCTGGAGATTCTGGCCATGTACCCAAGGAACATGGTCAGATAGGGGGTCACCCTTGAGACTGTGGGCTTTTGACCCAGGTGCAGGGTGTTGGAGTGGCGGGAATCCTGGATAATTTGCACATGTGACCCCAGGTAAAGTGTCTGGGAGGTAAGGTCACCTTGGAGACTGTGAATATGTTACCCAAGGTGCAGGGTGTGGGAGATAATGTCACCCTGGAGAATGTTGATTTCTAGCACAAGGGATAAGTTCTTGACATTGGTGTCTCATGGGAGACTGGATGATTCCGCTCAGACAGTGTGTGGGGATGGGATTCACCCTGGAGACTGTAGATATGTGATCTCAGGTACAGGATTTCCGAGGGGTCACCCTGGAGCCTGTGAATATGTGATTCCAGGTGCAGGGTCTGCGAGGGAGTCACTATGGAACCTGTGTTTGTGTGACTCCAGGTGAGGTCTACAAAGTTTTGACAAACAGGAGGCTGTGGACATGTGACCCCTATTACAGGGTCTTGGAGGGGGTAACCCTTGTGGCCAGGGTCATGGGATGCAAGGTTATATGTCTGGGAGGTGGGGATACCCTGAGAGTATGGAAGTGTGACCCCAGGTACAGGTTCTGGGAGTTGGTGCCATCCTGAAAATTGTGGACATTTCACCCGAGGTATGGTTTCTGGGAGGTGGGGTCACCCTGGAGACTGGACATGTGACCCCAAATGCAGGGTCTGGGAGGTAGACTCATCATGGAAAAAGTGGACTTGTGACCCCAGGTACAGGATCTTGAGGGTGGGGTCACCTGGAGGCTGTGGACTTGTGACACCAGGTACAGGTTATACAGGGGGCCACCCTCGAGACTGTGGACATGTGATCACATGTGTATGGTATGGGAAGTGCGGTAACCCAGGAGATTGTGGATATATGACAGTAGGTACAGGGTCTCAGGTATATCACCATAGAAAGTGTGGATATGTGACCCCAGGTGCAGGTTTGGTGGGGTCACCCTGGAGACTGTGGTCATGTGACCCAAAGTTCAGGGTAGGAAAAGGGTTTCACCCTGCAGACTGTGGATCTATGACCACAGGTACAGGATCTGGTGGTAGTCACTGTGGCGATGGTGGATGTATGAAACCTAGTACAAGTTCACGGAGGGGGTCACCCTCTAAGACTGTGGACATGTGACCCTCGTTTCAGGGTCTGGGTTGAGGTCACTCTGGAAACTATTTGCTGTGTGACTTAGGTGCAGGTTTAGGGGATGCGTTCACTTTGGAGATTGTGGTCATGTGACCCCAGATGCACCATTTGGGAGGCAAATCATCTTGGAGACTGGATACGTGACCCTAGATCCAGGGTCTGAATGGGATCCCCCAAGGTGAGATTGTGAATATGTGACTCCAGGTGCAGGGCCTGCGAGGGAGTCACCTTGGAACCTGTGTTTGTGTGACTCTAGGTGGAGGATCTGGGAAGTGACGACACTCTGGAGACTGTGAACATGTGACCCCATTACAGGGTCTTGGAGGGGGTAACCCTGGCACCCAAGATCATGGGACACCATGTTAAATGTCTGGGCGTGTGGTAACCCTGAGACTATGGAAGTGGGACCCCAGGTACAGGTTCTGGGAGTTGGGGCCAACCTGAGTGACTGTGGATGTTTCACCCTAGGTACAGTTTCTGGGAGGTGGGGTCACCCTGGAGACTTTCAACAAGTGACCCCAAGTGCAGAGTCTGGGAGGGGGGCTAACCCTGGAGACAGTGGACTTGTGACCCTAGGTACAGGATCTTAATGGTGGGGTCATCCTGGAGTCTGTCGACTTGTGACACCAGGTACAGGTTTAGGTGGGGTGTCACCCTGGATACTGTGGATGTGTGATCCCAGGTGCATGGTATGGGAAGTGGGGAAGCCTAGGAGACTGTATATATGACACTAGGTACGGGTCTGGGGGATGACACCATGGAGAATATGGACTTGTGATCCCAGGTGCAGGTTCACAAGGCTCAGGGTACAAAATGGGTCTCATCAGGCAGACTGTTGAACTGTGACCACAGGTTCAGGATCTGTTGGTGGTCACTGTGGCAATGGTGATCGTGTGAAATCTGGAACAAGTTCAGGGAAGAGGTCACCCGTGAGACAGTGGACATGTAACCTTAGGTGTAGGTACTTGTATGTGGTCACTCTGGAGACTGTGGATGTGTGAGTAAGGTGCAGGGTTAGGGGATGGGGTCACTTTGAAGATTGTGGACATATGACCCCAGATGCACTGATTGGGGAGGCAAGTCATCCTGGATACTGGACATTTGACCCTAGATGCAAGGTCTGAACTGGGTCCCCCAAGACACTAGGATATCTGAATCCAGGTACAGGGTCTGGGATGGGGGTGACCCAGGAAACTCTGTATATGTGACCTCAGGTACAGTGTCTGGGAGGTACGGGGTCACTCTTGGGACTGCAGGCATTTAATGGCAGGGAAATGGTCTGGAAGGGGTGTCACCCTGCAGGATGTGGATATGTGAGCCCAGGTGCAGTGTGAAGTGGGGTTCATGCTGGAAACTGTTGACATGTGACTCCAGGTGCAGGGTATGGGAGGGCGAACATCCTGGAGATTGTGGATGTGTGTAAATAAGCACAGGGTCTGGCAGGGGAGGGTTACCCTGGAATCTGTGGCCAAGTCACCAAAGGTATAGGGTATGAGAGGTGGGGTCACACCGGATACTGAGGACATGTGACCCAAGTTACAGAGACCAGGAAGGGGGTCACCACGGAGCCTGTGAATCTGTTAGCATATGTGCAGAGTCTGGGAAATGACATCACACAAAAGTCTGGGGACATGGGATGCCAGGTGAACGGTCTGGGAGGGAGTCACCCTGGAGTCAGTTGACGTGTGACCCCGGGTGCAAGCACTTGTGGGTGGGGAAAGTCTCGAGACTGTGGACATGTGATCCCAGTTACTAGCCCTTGAATGTGGGTAAATCCAGGAGACTCTGGACATGTGACCCCAGGTACAGGGTGGGGAAGTTGGGGTCACCCTGGTGACTGTGCCAATGTGATCCCATGTACAGAGTCTGGGGAGGCATGTCTTCCTGGCCACCATGTACATGTAACCCCCAGGTACAGGGTTAGAGATACGGGGTCACCCTGGAGACTGGGGCAATGTGACCAGAATTACAATATTCTGTGAGGTGTAGTCACCCTGGAGACTGCAGAGGTGTGAGACCTGGTGCATGATCTGGGAGGCGTTGCCACCCAGGAGACCATGGATGTGTGACCCTAGGTTCACGGGCTTGGAATTGGTGTCACCCTAGAACCAGTGGGTGTTTGAACCCAGTACAATTGTTTGACAGGTGGTGTTACCCTGGGCGCTGTGGACATATGAACCCAGGTGCAAGCTCTGGCGAGTGGGGTCACCCTGACACTATCTACGTGTGACCCTAGGTACAGGGTTTGGGAGTTGGTGAATGTGCCCATGTGACACCATGTACAGTGTCTAGGAGGGTGTTCACCCTAGAGACTGTGGGTATGTGTCCCAAGGTACAGTGTCTGGAATGTGGGGTCATGCTAGAATCTGTGGACATGTGACGCTGGGTGCTGGGGTCAATAGTCCAGCATCTGGAAGACTGTGGTTATGTGAGCCCTGGTACAGTGATTTGGATGAGTCACCTGTGAGACTGTGGATATGTGGCTCCAAGTGCAGGGTCTATGAGGGAGTCAACCTGGAACCTCTGTTTGTGTGCCTGCAGGTGAAGGTTCTGGAAGTGATGACACACAGGAGACTGTGGACATGTAAACCACATTACAGGGTATTGGAGGGTGTAACCCTGTGGACCAGGGGCATGGAACAGGTTCAATGTCTATGGAAGAGTGACTCCAGGTACAGTTTCAGGGAGTTGGGACCATCCTGAAAACTGTGGACGTTTATCCCCAGGTAAAGTTTCTGGGAGGTGGGATCACACTGGAGACAGGAATGTGACCCCAGGTATGGGATCTTGAGGGTGGGGCCATCCTGGTGGCTGTGGACTTGTGACACAAGGTACAGGAATAGGATCAGGGTCACCCTGCAGACTGTGAGCGTGTGATCCCAGGTGCATGATATGGGAAGTGGGGTAACCCGGGGAACTGTGGATATATGACACTACGTACAGGGTCTGGGTGGAATATGACACTAGGTACTGGAGTGGGCAACCCACTCCAGTACTCTTGCTGGAAAATCCCATGGATGGAGAGGCCTGGTAGGCTGCAGTCTATGGGGTCATTAAGAGTCAGACACGACTGAGTGACTTCACTTTCACTTTTCACTCTCATGCTTTGGAGAAGGAAATGGCAACCCATTCCAGTGTTCTTGCCTGGAGAATCCCAGGGATTGGGGAGCCTGGTGGGCTGCCATCTATGGGGTTGCAGAGTTGGACACGACTGGCATGACTTAGCAGCAGCAGCAGCAGCAGCACAGGGCCTGGGGGATGTCACCATGGAGAGTATGGACATGTGACCCCAGGTGCAGGTTTGGCAGGGATGACCCTGGAAACTGGCTAGGTGAACCAAGATTTAGGGTACGAAAGGGTCTCACCCTGCAGACTGTGGACTCTTACCACAGGTACAGGATCTGGTGGTGGTCACTGTGGAGATGGTGCATGTGTGAAACCTGATAGAAGTTCAAGGAGGGGGTCAATATGGAGAAGGTGGAGGTGTGACCCTATGTGCAGGGTCTGGAGTGCACAGTCTGGAGACTGTGGCTGTGTGACTAAGGTGCAGGGTTAGGGAATGGGGTCACTTTGCAGAATGTGGACATGTGACTCCACAGGCACCGTTTGGGTCATCCTGGAAACTGTGGACAAGTCACCAAAGTACAGGGTATGAGAGGTGGTGTCACATTGGAGACTGAGGACATGGGATCCAAATTACAGGATCTGGGAAGGGGATCACCATGTAGACTGTGGATCTGTGACCACAGGTATAGAGTCTGGGAAGTGATATCACACAGGAGACTGTGGACATAGGATGCCAGGTGAAGGGTCTGGGAGGGAGTCACCCTGGAGACTGTGGACGTGTGACCCCAGGTAAAGGCTCTTGAGGGTGGGGAAAGCCTGGTGACTGCGACCTGTGACCCCAGGTACAGGGTTGGGAATTTAGTGTTGCCCTGGAGACTGTGCCAATGCAACCCCAGATACAGGGTCTGGGGAGAGGTGTCATCCTGGCCACCATTGATATGTAACCCTAAGTACAGTGTCTGAGATATGGGGTCACCCTGGAGACTGAGGCCATGTGACCGGAGGTACAATAGTCAGTGAGGTGGGTTCACCTTGGAGACTGTGGACGTGTAACCCCAGCTGCAGTGTCTGGGAGGGGTGTCAACCTGGAGACTGAGGACGTGTGAGACCAGGTGCATGATCTGGGAGGGGTTGCGACCCAGAAGACTATGGATCTGTGTCCCCAATATCAGACTTTGGTGTGGATGTTACCATGGAGACTGTGGATGTTTGACACCAGGTGAAGGGGCAGGGAAGGGCATCATCCTCGAGACCCTGGAGGTAGGATCCCAGATTCAGAGTCTGGGAAGGGAGTTCTTCAGGAGTCTGTGGAAATGTTATGTCAGAAAAAGGGCCTGCAGTGGTTACCCTGGTGACTATGTACATGTGACACATAATACAAATACTGAAATTGGGGGTCATCCTGGAGACTGGAGAAATGTAACCACAGGTGCAGATTCTGAGGACAGGGTCACCTTAGAGACTGTTGACATGTGACATCAGGTGCTTCATCTTGGAGGTAGATCATTCTGGAAATTCTGGACATGTGACCCCAGGAACAAGGTCTGAGAGGGGGTCACCCTTGAGATTGTGGGATTTTGACCCAGGTACAGCATGTTGGAAGGTTGGTAACCCTGGAGAATGTGCACATTTGACACCATGTACAGGCTCTGGGAGGTGAGTTCACCCTGTTGACTATGGCTATGTGACCCAAGGTGTGACTCTGGAGACTATGGATATGTGACCCAAGGTGTGACTCTGGAGGCTATGGATATTTTTCACCCAAACCAGGTCTGGGGATGGGGATCACACTGGAGGCTGTAGATATGTGACCCCAGGTGCAGGATCTGCAAGAGGTACACCCTGGAGCCTGTGGATATGTGACCCTGGGTGCAGGATCTGGGTGCTTGGGTCACCCTGGAGACTGTGGTCATGTGGGCCCCAGTGTGGGGTTTTGGATGAGTCACCCTGGAGACTGTGGATAAGTGACTCCAGGTGCAGGGTCTGCAAGAGAGTAACCTGGAAACTGTGATTGTGACTCCAGGTGAAGGGTCTGGGAAGTGATGACACACAGCAGACTGTGGACATGTGATCCCCATTACAGGGTCATGGAGAGGGTAACCCTGGCTAACAAGGACATGGGAAACCGGGTTCAATGTGTGGGAGGTGGGGTAACCCTTAGACTATGGAAGTGTGACCCCAGGTACAGGTTATGGGAATTGGGTCCATCCTTAAAACTGTGGATGCTTCACACTGGTAGCTTCTGGGAGGTGGGGTCACCCTGAAGACTCTGGACATGTGACCACAAGTTCAAGTTCTTGGAGGTGGACTCGACATGGAAATAGTGGACTTGTGACCCCAGGTACAGGATCTTGAGGGTGGGGTCATCCTGGAGGCTGTGGATTTGTGACACCAGGTATAGATTTTGGAGAGTTCACACTGGAGACTCTGGATGTGTGTTTCCTCTGCAGGAGAGCTCCAGTGAACCTAGGTCTGTCTGAAAAATTCTTGGATCATGTGGGGAAACACCCTGTGTGTTAATCTGGACACCCAGGTTCAAATTTGCATATTTTTCTCGGGTGGCCCTAAAGCGGTGCAACCTATCCACATCTGGAAAATACGTCCAATTGCCATTTTCTTACTTTTGACAGAGCTAACTTTGTTCCACCCCTGGGGTTTCTGAATCACATGGGAGGCTCGCAACTCCTATCTTTGGGCCTATTTACAGTGGAATGTCACCTCACAGAGGTGACCACAGTAAGGGACCCAGCACTCTGAGACATATTCCCGCAGTCTGCTTCCTCATGGGCAGTACCAGTATCACCTAGATATGTGTTTGAAAGGTGGGAAAATGCACTGAGACACACAGCACAGACTCTCGAATTTAGGTCCTCTGAGCAGAACTGGAGGGCTCATGTCTTAGGAGCTAAAGAGTTCCTGCAAGAGAGAGGTTTGAAAACACACTCTGTGTGGATGCCTTTCCTTCCTTGAAGAAATATAGGTTTCCCAATATCTTGCGAACTGAGAGTCACACAGTGCTTGAAAAGTGCTCACTTAGACATGAGTTTTCAATGGTAATTTCCACTTGGGGCTGTAGCCAGACAGAGGGGTCCCACACTCACTGGGAAAGGCAAAGCAATATCTAAATGTCTGTTCCATCCTGTTTTCTCTGTAGGAGAGCTCTAGTGAGCGTAAGTCTGTCTGGAAAATTCTTGGATCCTTTGGGGACACACCCTGTTTGTGAACAGGGATACCAGAATGAGGGGGCACAATTCGTTTTTCTCTCTGTGGGCCTTAAAGCAGTGTGGCCTAGCAACAGCTTGAAAATCCATCCAATTGCTCTTTTCTTGATTCTGAGAGAGCTAGATTTGCTCCATCCTTTTTGATTCCTGAAGCAAGTGGGTGAATTGCAACTCCCAGCTACGGGCCTTTTTACAGTGGAATGCCACCTCACAGAAGTGAGTATAGTGAGGGACCTAGCCCTCTTGGACACACTCTCACAGCCTGCTTCCTCATGTGCGGTACCGGTATAACCTAGGAATGGCTTTGCAAGGCTTGGAAAGTGCAGGGAGACACATGGCCTTGACTCTGGAATTTAGTTCCTCTGAGCAGTACTGGAGGCCTCCCATCTGGGAAGCTAAACAGTTCCTGCAAGATAGAGGGTTGAGAATACACTCTCTTTTGATGCCTTTCTTTCCTTGAAGGAAGATATCTTTCCCTGCATTCTGTGAACTGAGAGTCACACCCTGCTTGAAAAGTGCTTGCTTGGAGGTCATCTTTCAGGGGCACTTTCTCCTTGAGTCTGTGACAATAGGGAGGGGCAAACCAACTTCCAATGTCTGTTCCATCCCATTTTCCCAGCAGGAGAGGTCTAGTGAGCCTAGTTCTGTGGAAAATTCTTGGATCCTGCCGGGACACACCCTGTGTTTGAACCTGGATACCTGACCTACAGGGCACAATTCGTATTTTTCTCTCGGGGGCCCTAAAGTGGTTCAGCCTAGCAACAGCTTGAAAATCCGTCCAATTGCTATTTTCTTACCTCTGACAGAGCTAGCTTTGCTCTACCTTTTGGAATTTCTGAAGCAAGCGGGTGGCTCACACCTTGTAGCTTTGAGCCTGTCACTGGAATGTCACCTCACACAGTTGACCACAGTAAGGCACTCAGCCCTTTCAGACACATTCCTGCTGCCAGCTTTCTCATGGTCAGTACCGTTATGACCTAGGAATGTGTTTGCCAGACTCGGAAATTACAGGGAGACACACAGCCCTGACTCAGGAATTTAGGTCCTCTCAGCAGACCTGCTGGTCTCATGTTTTAGAAGCTGAAAATTTCCTGCAAGATAGAGGTTTGAAAACACACTCTCTGTGGATGTCTTTCCTTCCTCAAAGGAAGATATCTTTCTTCACATTCTGCGACCTGAGGGTCACACTCTGCTTGAAAAGTGCTTGCTTGGAAGTCTATTTTCAGTAGCAATATCTCCTTGAGGCTGTGACCATAGGTAGGGGTCCCACACTCACAGGGAAAAGCAAAGCAACCTCCAAATGGCTGTTCCAACTAGTTTTCTCTGTAGAAGAACTCTAGTGAACATAGGTCTGTCTGGAAATTTCTTGAATCACGAGGGGACACATCCCATGTGTGAACCTGAATACCGGACCTAGGGTGCACAATTTGTATTTTTCTCTCTGGGTGCCATAAAAAGGTGTGGCTAGCAATTGCTTGAAAATCCATCCAATTCCTTTTTTCTTACTTCTGACAGTGCAACCTTTGGTCCACCATTCAGGATTTCTGAAGCAAGCTGGTGGCTCACAACTCCTAGCCACGCGCCGATTTGCCATGGAAAGTTACCTCATCTAGGTAAGCACAGTATGGTACTCAGCACTCTCAAGAACACACCTGAAGCCTGTTTTCTCATAAGCAGTCCTGGCATTACTCAGAATGTGTTTACAAAGCTCAGAAAATGCTCAAAAACACACTGCCTTTGCTCTGAAATTTAGGTCCTCTGTACCAACCTAGAGGTCTCACATCTTAGTATCTAGACAGTTCCTGATAATAGAGAGCCTGTTTCCTCATGGGCAGTCCTGGTATGACCAAGAAATGTGTTTACAAAGCTCAAAAAGTGCAGGAAAACACATTGCCCTGACTCTGGAAGTGAGGTCCTCTGGGCAAATATGGAGAATTCACATCTTTGAAGCTAGACAGTTCCTAATAGATAGAGTCTTGAAAACACACTGTCTATAAATACACTTCCTTCCTCAATGGAGCATAGGTTTCCAGCATTCCATGTCCATAGAGTCATATACTGCTTGAAAACACTTGTTGGAAGTCATTTTTCATTAGCAATTGCTCCTGATAGTGTGACCATAGGGAAGGCCACCAAACTCACAGGAAAAGGAAAAGCAACATCCAAAGGTCAGTTCCATCATGTTTTCTCTGTAGTGGAGATTCAGTGTGCCTAGGTCTGTCTGGAAAATTCTTGGATCCTGAGTGGACACATCCTGGGTGTGAACATGGACAGTGGAACCTTGGTGGCAAAATTCACCTTTCTCTCTTAGTTGGCCAAAAACAGTACAGCATAACAACTACCTGGAAATGCATTTAGCTGCTGGTTTCTTACTTCTGGCAGTGATCGCTTGGTACACCCTTTGGGATTTCTGAAGCAAGTAAGCAGCTAGCAACTCGTAGCCGCTGGCCCATTTACAGTGGAATGCTATATCATCTTGGTAAGTGCAGCATGGCACCCAGCAATCTCAGAAACCCTCCTGCAGCCTGTTTTTCTTAAGGGCACTTCTGGTATGACCTAGGAATGTGTTTACAATGCTCAGAAAGTGTTCAGTTCCATTCAGATGCTCAGTTGTATCAGACTCTTTGGGAGCCCATGAATCGAAGCACACCAGGCCTCCCTGTCCATCACCAGCTCCCGGAGTTTACTCAAACTCATGACCATCGAGTTGGTGATGCCATCCAGCCATCTCATCCTCAGTCATCCCCTTCTCCTCCTGCCCCCAACCCTCCCAGCATCAGGGTCTTTCCCAATGAGTCAACTTTTTGCATCAGGTGGCCAAAGTACTGGAGTTTAAGTTTCAGCATCAGTCTTTCCAATGAACACCCAGGACTGATCTCCTTTAGGATGGGCTGGTTGGATCTCCTTGCAGTCCAAGGGACTCTCAAGAGTCTTCTCCAACACCACAGTTCAAAAGCATCAATTCTTCAGTGCTCAGCTTTCTTCACAGTCCAGCTCTTACATCCATACATGACCACTGGAAAAACCATAGCCTTGACCAGATGGACCTTTGTCGGCAAAGTAATGTCTCTGCTTTTTAATATGCTATCTAGGTTGGTCATAACTTTCCTTCCAAGAAATAAGCATCTTCTAATTTCATGGCTGCAATCACCATCTGCAGTGATTTTGGAGCCCCCGAAAATAAAGTATGACACTGTTTCTACTGTTTCCCCATCTATTTTTCATGAAGTGATGGGACCAGATGCCATGATCTTAGTTTTCTGAATGTTGAGCTTTAAGCCAACTTTTTCACTCTCCTCTTTCACTTTCATCAAGAGGCTTTTTAGTTCCTCTTCACTTTCTTCCATAAGGGTGGTGTCATCTGCATATCTGAGGTTATTGATATTTCTCCTGGCAATCTTGATTCCAGCTTGTGCTTCTTCCAACCCAGTGTTTCTCATAATGTACTCGGCATATAAGTTAAATAAGCAGGGCGACAATATACAGCCTTGACATACTCCTTTTCCTATTTGGAACCAGTCTGTTGTTCCATGTCCAGTTCTAACTGTTGCTTCCTGAACTGCATATAGGTTTCTGAAGAGGCAGATCAGGTGGTCTGGTAGTCCCATCTCTTTCAGAATTTTCCACAGTTTATTGTGATACACACAGTCAAAGGCTTTGGCATAGTCAATAAAGCAGAAATAGATGTTTTTCTGGGACTCTCTTACTTTTTCAATGATCCAGCAGATGTTGGCAGTTTGATCTCTGGTTCCTCTGCCTTTTCTAAAACGAGCTTGAACATCTGGAAGTTCACGGTTCATGTATTGCTGAAGCCTGGCTTGGATAATTTTGAGCATTACTTTACTAGCGTGTGAGATGAGTGCAATTGTGCAGTAGCTTGAGCATTCTTTGCTATTGCCTTTCTTTGGAATTGGAATGAAAACTGACCTTTTCCATTCCTGTGGCCACTGCTGAGTTTTCCAAATTTGCTGACCTATTGAGTACAGCACTTTCACAGCATCATCTTTTAGGATTTGAAATAGCTCAACTGGAATTCCATCACCTCCACTAGCTTTGTTCGTAGTGATGCTTTCTAAGGCCCACTTGACCTCACATTCCAGGATGTCTGGCTCGAGGTGAGTGATCACGCCATCGTAATTATCTAGGCCATGAAGATCTTTTTTGTACAGTTCTTCTGTGTATTCTTGCCACCTCTTCTTAATAGCTTCTGCTTCTGTTAGATCCATAGCATTTCTGTCCTTTATTGAACCCATCTTCGCATGGAATGTTCCCTTGGTATCTCTAATTTTCTTGAAGAGATCTCTAGTTTTTCCCATTCTGTTGTTTTTTCTCTATTTCTTTGCATTGATCAAAGTAAGGCTTTCTTATCTCTCTTTGCTATTCTTCGGAACTCTGCATTCAAATGGTGCAGGCTGTGGTGGACCATGCAGAAGCATGGCCATGAGGAGCTACCTCTCGCCCAAGGTCAGAGGCAGTGGCTGAGGGGAGCCACCCCATGTCCGAGGCCAGGGGCAGCGGCCGAGAGGAGCTACCTCACGCCTGAGGTCAGGGGAGGTGGCTGAGATGAGCTATCCCATGCCCAAGGTCAGGGGCTGTGGCCAAGAGAGCAATCCTACGTCCAAAGAGCAGCAGCTGCACGGGTGCAGGAGGACCGAGAGGAGCTACTCCACATTCAAGGTCAGGAGGGGTGGCCTGAGGAGATACCCATTGTCCAAGGTAAGGAGGAGTGGCTGCGCTTTGCTGGAGCAGCTGTAAAGAGATACCCCACGTCCAAGGTAAGAGAAACTCAAGTAAGATGGTAGGTATTGTGAGAGGGCATCAAAGGGCAGACACTGAAGTCATAATCACAGAAAACTAGCCAATCTGATCACATGGACCATAACCTTGTCTAACTCAATGAAACTAAGCCATGCCGTGTGGAGCCACCCAAGACGGACGGGTCATGGTGGACAGGTCTGACAGAATGTGGTCCACTGGAGAAGGGAATGGCAAACCACTTCAATATTCTTGCCTTGAGGACCCCATGAACAGTATGAAAAGGCAAAATGATAGGATACTGAAAGAGGAACTCCCCAGGTCGGTAGGTGCCCAATATCCTACTGGAGCTCAGTGGAGAAATAACTCCAGAAAGAATGAAGGGATGGAGCCAAAGCAAAAACAATACCCAGTTGTGGATGTGACTGGTGATAGAAGCAAGGTCCAATGCTGTAAAGAGCAATATCGCATAGGAACCTGGAATGTTAGGTCCATGAATCAAGGCAAATTGGAAGTGGTCAAACAGGAGGTGGCAAGAGTGAATGTCGACATTCTAGGAATCATCAAATTACAATGGACAGGAATGGGTGAATTTAACTCAGATGACCACTATATCTACTACTGTGGGCAGGAACCCCTTAAAAGAAATGGAGTGGCCATCATGGTCAACAATAGAGTCCAAAATATGGTACTTGGATGCAATCTCAGAAAGTGTAGGGAAATACAGTGCTCTGACTCTGGAATTTGGGTCCTCAGGGCAAACCTGGAAGTCTCACATCTTTGAGTCTATACAGTTTGTGATACACAGAGGCCTGATAAAACACTCTCTGTTGATGCCTTACCTTCCTGGATGGAACATAATTTTCCCAGCTTTTTGTGTGCTCAGAGTCACACACTGCTTCAAAACGCTTGTTGGAAGTAATTTTTCAGTAGCAACTTCCCCTGATGTTGTGACCTTAGGGAAGACCGCCACACTCACAGGAAAAGGCAAAGGATCATCCAGACGTCTGCTCAATCACGTTTTCTTGATAGGAGTGATCCATTCAACCTAACTGTCTAGAATACTCATAGATACTGTTCCTACACATCCTATGTTTGAACCTGGATACCGGACCTTGGCAGCAAAATTTGCATTTTTTTCTCAGTTGGCCCTAAAACGGTTAGACCTAGTTACTGCCTGAAAATGCGTCTAATTGCTGTTTTCTTACTTCTGACAGTGATAGTGTTGGTGCACCCTTTGGGATTTATGAATCAAGCAGGAGGCTCTCCACTCCAAGCCACTGGCCCCTTTCCAGGGAGATGTCATCTCATCTAGGTTAGCACAATATGTCACCCAGCACTCTGAGACACATTCTTGCAGCCTGACTTTTCATGGTCAGATCTGGTATGACCTAGGAATGTGTTTACAAATCTCTGAAAGTGGTGGGAAACACACTGCCCTGACTCTGGTATTTAGGTCCTCTGGGAAACTTGGAGGACTCACATGTTTGAATCTAGACAGTTCATGACAGGTAGAGGCCTGATAACATATTCTCTCGAGATGCCTTTCCTTCCTCAAAGGAATATAGCTTTCTCAGCATTCTGTGTGCTGAGTGTCACACAACTGCTTGAAAACACTTGTTGGAGGTCATTTTTCATTAGCAATTTCCCCTGGAGGTGTGACTGTAGGGAAGGCACCACACTCACAGGTAAATTCAAAAGCACTTCCAAACATCTGTTCAATCACGTTTTCTTGGTAGGAGCCATCCATTCAATGGAAGTCTATCTAGAAAATTCATGGAAACTGCGGGGAAACACCTATGTTTGAATCTGGATACCAGACTTTGGTGTTAAAATATGCATTTTTCTCTCACTTGGCCCTAAAACAGTGCAGCCGAGCAACTGCTTGAAATTCCATCTGAATGCTGTTTTCTTACTTCTGACATTGCTAGCTTTGGTTCACCCTTTGGGATTTCTGAAGCACGTGAATGGCTTGCAACTCCTAGCTGCAGGCCCATTTCCAGTGGAATGACACCTCATCTATGTGACCACAGTATTTCACCCAGCACACTCTGATACACTCCCTCAGCATCCTTCCTTAGGAGCAGACCTGGTATGACCTAGGAATGCATTTAGAAGTCTCAGAAAGTGCAGCAAGACACACTGTCCTGACTCTGGAACTTAGGTCCTTTAAGCAGGCCCGAGCTCTCACATCTTAGAAGCTGAACAGTTCCTGCTATAAAAAACACACTCTCTGTTGATGCCTTTCCTTCATTGAAGGAACATAACTTTTCCAATGTACTGTGTGCTGAGAGTCACACACTGCTTGAAAACATTTGCTTGGAGTTCATTTTTCAGTCGCAATTTCCCCTGAGACTGTGACAGTAGGGAAGCCCCCACAATCACAAGACAGGCAAGCAAGCATCCAAATGCCTGTTCCATCACGTTTTCTCTGTTAGAGAGGTCCAGTGAACCCAGGTCTATCTGGAAAAGTTTGGATCCTGTGGGGTCACATCCTGAGTGTGAACCTGAATACAGGACAAAATTCACCTTTTTCTCTCAGTTGGCACTAAAACGGTTTGGCATAGCAACTGCTTGAATATCCATCCAGTACTTGTTTTCTTATTTCTGACAGTGACAGATTTGGTCCACCCATGTAATTTATGAAGCAAGCAGTCTACTTGCCACTTCTATCTGGTGGTCCCTTTCCTGTGAAATGTCACATAATGTAGGTAGCACCACATGACACCCAGCTCTCTCAGACACGCTCTGACAGCCTGTTTCCTCATTGGCAGTCCTGGTATGACCTAGGAATGTATTTACAAGGCTCAGAGATTGTATGGAAACATATGCCCTGACTCGGGATGTTAGGTCATCTGGGCAAGACTGGAGGTCTCACGTCTTACATTCTAGACAGTTCCTAATAGATAGAGGCCTGGAAACACACTCTCTGTTGATTCCTTTCCTTACTCAAAGGGCCATTGCTTTCCCAATATTTTAGGGCCAACCTAGAGGAAAATGCGAATTTTCCCACCAAGGTCCATTACCCAGGTTCACACGCAGGATGTGTCCCCACAGCACTGAAGAATTTTCAAGACAGACCTAGGCTAACCCTAACCCTAACCCAGGGATCTCTCCTACAGAGAAACATGATGGAACAGACGTTTGGATGATGTTTTGCCTTTTCCTGTGAGTGTGGTGAACTTCCCTATGGTCAAACCATCAAGGGAAATTGCTACTGAAAAATGACTTCCAGGCAAGCATTTTCAAGCAGTATGTGACTCTCAGCACACAGAATGCTGGGAAAGCTATGTTCATTCGAGGAAGGAAAGGCATCAATAGAGAGTGTGTTTTCAGGCCTCTATCTATCAGGATCTGTCTATATTCTAAGATGTGAGATCTCCAGGCTTGTCCAGAGGACCCATCTTCCAGAGTCTGGGCAGTGTTTCCCTGCAAATTCTGAGCCTTATAAGCACATTCCAAGATCACTTAGGAATGCCCATGATGAAACAGGCTATGGAAGAGTGTCCGTGTGTGCTGTGTGTCATTCTGTCCTTACCAAATGAACTGACATTCCACTGGAAATGGGCCAGGGACTAGGAGTTATGAACCGCCTGTTGCTTCAGAAATCCAGAAAGGTGGAACAAAGCTATCATTGTCAGAAGTAAGAAAACAGGTATTAAATGAACTTTCAAGCAGTTGTTAGGCCACAACGTTTTAAGCCCAATGGAGAGAATAATGCAAATTTTGCCACCAAGATCCGCTATCAAGATTCACATTCAGGATGTGTCCCTGCAGTATCCAAGAATTTTCCAGATAGGACTAGGCTCACTATATCTCACCTACAGAGCAAACGTGATGGAACAGACATTTGAATGTGGTTCCCTTTTACTGTGTTTGTGGGGCTTTCCCTCCAGTCACATCTTCAGGGGATATTCTTAGTGATAAATGACCTCCAAGCAAGTGTGTGACACTCAGGAAGCAGAATGTTGGGAAAACAATGTTCCTTCAAGGAAAGAAAGGCATCAGCAGAGAATGAATTTTCAGTCCTTTATCTATCAAGAATTGTCTAGATTCTAAGATGTGAGACCTCCAGTCTTACCCTGAGGACCTAACTTGCAGAGTCAGGGCAGTGTGTTTCCCTGCACTAGCTCAGGCTTTTAACCACCTTCCTACATCATCCCAGAACTGCCCATGAGGAAACAGGCTGCAGGAATGTGTTCAGACTGCTGGGTGCCATATTGTTGTTACCCAGGTGAGGTGACATTCCATTGCAAATAGGCCATCAGCAGCACTTGCGAGCCGCCTTCTTGCTTCTGAAATCCCAAAGGTGGGTCAAAAGCGATCACTGTCAGAAGTAAAAAAAAAAAAAAAAAAGAAGCAATTGTATGGATTTTCTAGCAGTTGCAAATTTGGCCATCAAGGTCCGGTATCCACTGTCAGACTCAGGAGGTGTCTCTGCTGTATCTACCCATATTTCACAAAGACCTAGGCTCACTGGCTGCTCCTATAGAGAAAATGTGATGGAACAGACGTTTGGATCTTGGAGTGCCTTACCCTGTGAGTGTGGGGGACATCCTCACTGTCACAACATCACAAGAAATTGCTACTGAAAAATGACCTGCAAGCAAACGGTTTCAAGCAATGTGTGACTCTCAGTTCACAGAATACTGGGAAAGTACTGTTTCTTCGAGGAAGGAAGGGTATCAACAGAGAGTGTGTTTTCAGGCCTCTATCTATGAAGAACTGTCTTGATTCTAACAAGAGAGCCCTCCAGCCTTCCCAGAGAACCGAACTTCCAGAGTCAGGGCAGTGTCTTCCCTGCCCTTTAAATGCTTTGTAAACATATTCCTAGGTCACACCGGGACTGTCCATGAGGACACAAACTGTGGGAGTGTGTCTGAGTATACAGAGGGGCCATTATGTGCTTACTTAGATAAGGTGACATTCCACTGGAAATAGGCCCGTGACTAGGAGTGGTGATCTGCTTTATTGCTTCAGAAATCCCAAAGGGTGAACCAAAGTTATTGCTCTTCAAAGTAAGAAAACAGCAGTTAGATGGATTTTCAAGCAGGTGCCAGGCCACACAGTTTTAGGACAAACCAAAAGAAAAACGTGAATTGTGCCACCAGTTCCGGTATCCAGGTTCACACTTAGGATGTGGTCCTGCAGTATACACGATTTTCCAGACAGACCTAGGTTCTCTGGATCACTCCTAGAGACAAAATGTGATGCAACAGAAGTTTGGATGTTGGTTTGCCTTTTCCAGTGAGTGTGGAGGCCTTCCCTAAGGTTACACTGTCAGAGGAAGTTTCTACTGAAAAATGACCTCCAAAGAGTGTTTTCAAGCAGTGTGTGACTCTCAGCACAGAGAATGCAGGGAAAAGTATGTTTCTTCAAGGAAGAAAAGGCATCAACAGAGAGTGTGTTGTTAGGCCTATATCTATTAGGAACTGTCTAGAATCTAACATTGACCTCCAGGCTTGTCCAGGGGACCTAACTACCAGAGTCAAGGCACTGTTTTTCCTGCACTTTCCAAGCCTCCCAAAGACATCCTAGGTCATATAGGGACTGCCCATGAGGAAACAGACTGTAGGAGAGTGTCTGAGAGTGTATGGTACCAATACTGTGCTTACCTAGATGAGATGACATTCCCCTGGGAATGGGCCAGAGGCTAGGAGTGGTGAGTCGCCTGCTTGATTCAGAAATCCCAAAGGATGGACCAAAGCTATCATTGTCAGAAGGAAGAAAACAGCAATTGGATGGATTTCCAAGCAGTTGCAAGGCCGTAGCATTTTCCCAAATCAAGAGAAAAAATGTTATTTTTGCCCCCAAAATCCGGTATCTATGTCCAGACTCAGGATGTCTCCATGCAGTATCCACAAAGTTTCCAGACAGAACTAGTCTCAGTGGATCAATCCTACTGAGAAAATGTGATGGAACAGACGTTTGGATGCTAATTTATCTTTCTCTGTGAATGGGGAGTGGGGCATCCCCATGGTCACACCATCAGGGGAAAGTGCTACTGAAAAATGACCTCCATGCAAGCATATTCAAGCCGTGTGTGTCTCTCTGCACACAAAATGTTTGGAAAGTTATGTTCCTTCAAGAAAAGAAACGCATCAACAGAGAGTGTTTTCAGCCCTCTATCTATCAGGAACTGTCTACATTCTAAGTCGTGAGACCTTCAGTATTTCCTAGGGATCTTAACACCCAGAGTCAGGGCAGTGTGTTTCCATGAACTTTTCGAGCCTTGTAAACACTTTCCAAGTATATACTGGGACTGCTCCTGAAGAAACAGGCTGCACGAGTGTATCCGAGTGTGTTGGGCGGCATACTGTGCTTACCTGCATGAGGTGCCAATACAATGGAAATCGGCTAGTGGCTGGAGTGGTGAGCAACCTGCTTGCTTCAGAAATTCCAAAGGGTGGAAAAATCTATCCCTGTCAAAAGTAAGAAAACAGCAATTGGATGGATTTTCAAGGATTTGCTACGCTGCATCATTTTAGAACCAATGTGGCCCCAAAATGAGTGTGGGAGATAAAAATGAGAATTTTGCCACCAAGTTCTTATATACAAGTTCACACTCATGATGTGTCCCCACAATACCCACGAATTTTCCAGACAGACCTAGGCTCACTTGATCGCACCTAAAGACAAAATGTGATGGAGTACACGTTTGGATGTTGGTTTGCCTTTCCCCATGAGTGTGGGAGCCTTCCCTACCATTGCACCATCAGGGGAATTTTCTACTGACCAATGACCTACAAGCAAGTGTTTTCAAGCACCGTGTGACTCTCAGCACACAGAATGTTGGGAAAACTATGTTCCTTCGAGGAAGGAAAGGCATCCATATAGAGTGTATTTTTAGGCCTCTATCTATCAGGAACTGTCTAGAACCCAAGGCATGAGACTTCAAGGCTTTCCCAGGGTCCTAACTTCCAGAGTTAGGGCACTGTGTTTCCCTGCACCTTCCAAGGCTTTAAACACATTCCTTATTCAAACTGGGACTGCCCATGAGGAAACAGGATGCAGGAGTATGTCTGAGAGGGCTGGGTCCCATACAGTGCTTAACTAGATGAGGTGACATTCCACTGGAAATGGGCCAGCAGATAGGAGTAGCGAGCCACCTGCTTGCTTTAGAAATCTCAAAGGTTTGACCAATGTTATCACTGTCATTATTAGGAAGAGAGCAATTGGATGGATTTTCAGGCAGTTGCTATGGCCGCACTCTTTTAGATCCAACTGACAAAAATTGCTAATTTTGCCAACAAATTCATGGATGCAGATTCACACTCAGTATGTGTCCCTGTAGTATCCAAGAATTTTCCAGACAGACAGAGGATCATTGGATCTCTCCTACAGAGATAACTTGATAGAACAGACATTTGGTTGTTTGTTTTCTTTTTCCTGTGAGTTTGGGGGTCTTCCCTACAGTAACACAGTCATGGGAAATTGTTACTGAAAAATCACCTTCAAGCAAGGATTTTCAACCAGTGTGTTACTCTCATCACACAGAAATCTGGAATAACTATGTTACTTCAATGCACGAAAGGCATAAAAGAGGGTGTTTTTCAGGCATCTATCTATCAGGAACTATCTAAAGTCTAAGATGTGAGAACTCCAGGTTTGCACACAGGCCCTAATTTCCGAAGTCATAGCCAGTATGTTTCATTGCACTTTCAGAGCCTTATGAACACATTCCTGGCTCCTATTGGGTCTGATTCAGAGGAAACAGGCTGTGAAATTGTCTAAGAGTGCTGAGAGCCATACTGTTGTTACCTAGATTATTTGACATCTTAATGGAAATGATCCAGCCCAATGGGGTTGCAAGCCACCTGCTTGTGTCAGAAATCTGAAAGATTTGACCAAACCTATTGATGTCAGAAGTAGGAAAATATTAGTTGGATGGATTATCAGGCAGCTGCCAGCACACATCCTGTTAGTGCCAAAAGAGAGACAATGCTAATTTTGCCAAGAAGGTCAAATATTCAGGTTCACAGTCAGTATGTTTCCCTGCAGTATCCAAGAAATTTCCAGAGAGACCTGGGACCATTGGATCCTTCTGACAGAGAAAAATTGATGGAAGAGACATTTTGATGTTTGCTTGCTTTTCCCTGTGAGTGTGGGAGCCTTCCCTACTGTAACACACGTGAGGGGAAATTTTTACTTAAAAATGACTTCCAGGCAAGGGTTTCCACTTAGTGGGTTACTCTCAGCAAACAGAATGCTGGGACACCTGTGTTCACTCGTGGAATGAGCGGCAATGAATAGGGTGCTCTTCAGGCATCTCTCTTTCCATGACTGCTGTCTGGATTCTAAGATGTGAGAAGACCACGCTTCTACAGATGCCCTAAATTCCACAGACACAGCCAGTAAGTTTCCCTGAACTTTCCATGGTTCATGAGCACAGTACTCTATCTTACTGGGACTCCCCATGAGGAAAGAGTCTGGAGGAGTGTGTCTGACACAGCTGAGTGCCATACTGTTTTTAAGTAGTTTAATTGGCATTCCAATGGCAATGATCTTGCCACAAGGAGTTGCACGCTGCCTGCTTGCTTCAGAAATTCCAGTGTTTTGACCAAAGCTATTGCTGTCGTTAGTGGGAAAAGAGCAATTGTACTGATTTGCAAGGAGTTGCTAAACCCCAGCCTACTGTGGCCAACACAGAGAAAATTCTAATTTGCCAACAAGGTCCAGAATCCAGGTTCACACTGAGCATGTGTCCAAGCACTATCCAAGAATTTTCCAGACAGACTTAGGATCACTGGATCCCTCCTACAGGGGACTTCATGGAACAGATGTTTTGACATTTGTTTACTTTTCTCTATCAGTGTGGGAGCATTTCCCATGGTAACACAGGGGAGGGGAAATTGTTACTTAAAAATGACCTCCAGGCAAGAATTTCCAAGCAGTCTGTCACTCTCAGCAAACATAATGCTGCGAAATCTATGTTCCTTTGATGAATGAAAGGCAAAAAATAAAAAAGAGTGTATTTTAGACATCTATCAGAAACTGTCTAGATTCTAAAATGTTAAAACTCCAGATTTGCACAGAGCACCTAATTTTCAGAGTCACAGCCAGTATGTTTCCTCGCATTTCTGATACTAGTGAACCCATTCCTAGGTCATCCTGGGACTGCCTATGAAGAAACAGGCTGTAGGAGTGTGTCTGAGAGTGCTGAGTGCCATCTAGTTTGGTTACCTAATGAGTTTACCTGCCATTGGAAATGATCCAGTGGCAAGGAATTGAAAGTCCCATGTTTGCTGCAGAAATCCAAGAGGTCTGACCAAAGATATTGCTGTCACAAGTAAGAAAACAGCAACTGGATGGATCTTCAGGCAGTTGCTACTCTGCACCATTTTAGGACCACCTGAAAGAAAATGCTGATTTAGCCAACAAGGTCCAGGATCCAGCTTCACACTCAGCATGTGTCCATGCAGTATCCAAGCATTTTCCAGACAGACCTAGGATCACTGGATCTCTCCTACAGAGAAAACCTGATGGAACAAACGTTTGGATGTTAGTTTGCTTTTTCCCTGTGAGTGTGGGACTGTCCTGACTGTAACACAGTCAGGGGAAGTTCTTACTGAAAAATGAAATCCAAGCAAGCATTTTAGAGCAGTGAGTTACTCTCAGCACACAGAATGCTAGGAAATCTATGTTCCTTTGATGAAAGAAAAACATAAAAGTAGAGTGTTTTTCATGCATCTGTCTATCAGGAACTGTCTAGATTGTAAGATGTCAGAACTCCAGGTTTGCACAGAGACCCTAATTTCCAGTCATAGCCAGTGTATTTTCCTGCACTTTCCGAGCCTTTTGAACACATTCCTAGCTCATATTGGGTCTGTCCCTCAGGAAAAAGGCTTAGGAAATTATCTAAAAGTGCTGAGAGCCATAATGTTGTTACCTTGATTAGTTGACAATCTATTGGAAATGATCCTGCCACGGAGTTACAAGGAGATGCAAGCTGCCTGTTTGCATAGAAATAGAAATAATTTGTCCAAACCCATTTATGTTGTAAGTAGGAAATTGTCAATTGGATGGATTCTCAGGCAGCTGTCAGCCCACACCCTTTTAATGCCAACAGAGAGAAAAGGTGAGTTTTGCCAACAAGGTTCAATATCCAGGTTCACACTCAGTATGTGTCCCTGCAGTGTCCAAGACTTTTCCAAACAGATCTAGGATCACTAGATCTCTCCTGCAGAGAAAACTTGATGGAACTTTTACTCTGAAGCAGGGTCAGTCTTGTTGAGGTGACTCCTTTCCCAAGGCCACAGCTGGGATACCTCACACCAAGGCCATAGAAGTGGGGCCCAGCACCAAGGTCACCTGTGAATCTGACTGGGCCCCCTTTGCAACTGTTGCCAAAAGCACCTGATCATCGCTAATGAGCTTCCTGACTCCCTACCAGGCAAAGATGCCCACTCCAGTAAACACCCTATGGTACCCCACCCAATCACCTAATATCAACCTTCCAGCAGGAATTTTCTTTGTCTTAAAACTGTAAAAATTGGCTCTTAACCCAGGAAATCAGTCAACTTTCCCTAGTCTGTCAGGTGGTTGGCCCCCTGAGCTCACAGTGCCCACTTTATCTCTGCTCTTTGTTCTTAATACAAACTCACTCCCTTCTGAAATGCTCTATGTCTGGATCTTTTCCAACTCGTGCTCAGACGGCCTCTATAAGCCTCCCATCACCAGGGCCACTTTCCTGGATCACACTCACCACTTGCTTGTCCACTCCCAACTCAGAGCAGAAAGGCCCCCTCAGTCTGGTCCTTCCCTCTCACATCCCGTACCTGGTCACCAGGAGCTCCCACCGTCCCTGGGCAGGCTGTCTTCTGTGTCCTGCAGAGGCCTCTGTGGTGTCAGGTGAAGAAACAAGAGGCACCCATGAAGCCTCCCACTCCAGCACAGCAGCCAGTACCCACCTACTGAACTCTTCACTCTGGATGGGCCTGGGGGTGTTTTAGGGAACGTCCCCCAACATGTCCTTGTTCTCATCTAATTCCAGCACTGCCCACGTGAGAGTCACTAAGCTACTCTGTGATGACTGCACAGAGAGAATACTTGTTCACTCGCCCCTCCCAGGATACATGGTTCTTATGGGCAGGTGCCTCCCAGGATATGGGGCTCACCTGGGCAGGTACCCTGCAGGGCTCAGCACCCAGGAACTGTGCACAGAACCCTCATTGCAAAGAGCTCCCAGCTCCTCTGTTGGACAGATCTGACCTTGAGGCCCTCAGAGGAGGACCTGAGGTAACATACAGCAGCTTCAGGATAGCTTTGTGACCTTGGGCTTCACTGGTTGCAGCCTCCTTCCAGCAGGTTTTCCAGAGGGTCCCATAGCACCTGGGCACTGAGTCTGTCTCCACACACCACCCATCCTCTCCCTGACCCCTGGGTCCCTCTCATTAGAAGAAGGCCTTCCTGAAATCCTCTCCCACTTATAGGTCAGGTAAAAAGATTAGAAAACAAGTCAGAGCAGCAGCCCCATATCCATCCTGAACGAAAGGACCCACACCTGTTCCTGGAACCCTGGCCAGGAAAACGAGGCCCATTTTCTGAAACCACAAGCCCAGGTGGGCAGATTGGTTGACTTGACTGGCCTGCCCTTTGGATGTGTGCCTGGGTTGAGGTCTATATAAACCCCCTCAAGTGCCTGTAGCTGTACCTGATGCTGTCTTTCTGATTAGATGTTTCAGGGCTGGCTTGATAAGAGAGAGTGAGGGCCCATGGTGTTTCAGGGGATTGGGTCTGTGTTGGGCTCTGCTGGACCTTCTGCAGGAGGTGCTCAGCTGTCACTTGCTAAGGATGGGCTGTGTCACCTGTTCCTGCTGTTGGAAATCTTCTCAGGCAGAGATGAGGAAGCAAGAAAACAGGCAATGGGAGCAGGACAGGAGGAGTAACTCAGGTAGGAAAGTGCAAAGCTTCCAGATCACCCAGGCCAGGACCATTCTGCCTGACCTACAGGAGCCATGTCAGTAAGCATGCTGTCGCTGGAGTGGCTCCACTTTTCTCCAGCCTGTGAGGTCTTTGCACATATTCAAGTGTTTTATCTATGAAGGGCGGATGAGGTTCAGGAATGGCTAGCCTGGGGGTCGGCCAGCATTTACTTAGAGATGACTCCATGGAGTCTCCCAGCTTCCCACTGAGGACCCTCCTTGGGAGGGGAGGGGGTGGGGTATGTTCAAGGGCTGCTGGCTACACATGAGTAAGTCCCCATCCCTGACCATCTTCAGAATTGCTCATCCCTGAAGCAAGTGTCCTAATTGGGCTTTCACCTGTGCAACTGGTGGCTTCTTAATTAGCAATGTGGCCATTGATATTAAATGTCCTCCATCAGGACTGAGATGTTACACCACATGTACTTGTGTAAGAACCTGGGGAGGCGTGTGCATCCAGTACCCCTAGGCACAGGCTTCAGACTTGACCCCTCAACATTCTGGAGTCCAGCCACTGCTTTAGCATTTCTGAGGGTCCAGTGCTGATTTTAAGGGTTCTGTAATCCACCCTTCATCTGCTTTAATGAGACCCACATTTCTAGGATCCTACAGAGCAGGGTCTGTGTGGCTGCTCTGTGGCTTCTCTAACATGATCACAAGCTGGGTGGTTTAAAACAACAGGAGTTCATCCTCCCCCAGTCCTGGAGACCAGACACCGGAAATCAAGGTGGCACAGGGCTGAGGTCCCTCCAGAGGCTCCAGGATAGTATCATTCCTGCCTTTTCCAACTTCAGGGGCTCCAGGGGTCCCTGGGCTTGTGGCCCCCTCCCTCCCATCTCTGCCTCTGCCTTTAAGAGGCTTTCCCTTTGTGTCCTCTTTCGTCTCTTCGAAGGAGTCTGTCAGTTGGATTGAAGGTCACCATAACCCTAGATGACCTTACCTTGCTATCCTTAACTACATCTACAAAGACTCTTTTCCCAGATACGCCCTGTTCTGGGGGGACACATCTTTGGTGGCCACCATTTACCCCATTCTCTCTGTATCAAATAACCCTCATTTTAGGAGATCACCACAAGCCCATAAAGACGGGCACAGAGAGTGGCCACACACATGGAGTCTGGAGAGAATGAGGCCCTTGGAGTCACCTGGAACGGATGAAGGCCTGGCTTCATCAGGTGAGGGGAATCACAGGGAGCAGAGGAGTATGGTCTTGTTTAGGCTTCAAAAAGACCACGTTGGGGTGGGATGTGAGATGCACAATGGGGGCGGGGAGCTTCATCAGGGCCTGAGGGGGAGGTTAGGCTTGGGCCAGGGCCATGAGTGTAGAGGGGACTTAGTGTGGGGGTTGGTCATACACCCAGGAGGAAGAGCTCACAGTCACTGGGGCACAAGGACCTGGGAACCTGGGAGGACTTCGTCTTTCTGAACCTGAAGAGGAAACGTTAAAATTTTACATCACCTCCTGCTCCTTCTGCCTCTGTAACTCAGCTTGCTCCTTGCAAAGTCTGGATCATGTAGGTCACGCAATCTCAGAAAGTGGGGACTTAGAATACTCGGAGCTGGAGCTCGTCTCCCTTGCCCTTGCCCTGGCCCCTGCAAACCTTCTTGATCATGCCTGTTCATGATAATGAAGAGCCCTCCTCCCTGACACTCCCCTCACCCCAGGGGGAACTCCCCATTCTGCTGGAGCACCTGGCTGTTGGTGGCCACTGACAGCACTCTGGTCTCCTCAGAACCCACTAGGGCTTCAGCTTTGGGATACTGTGAGGTTCAGTTCAGGCAGATGGAATCTGGTCTCCTCAGAACCCACTGGGGCTTCAGTTTGGGGACATTGTGGGGTTTAGTTCAGGTTGATGGAATCTGGTCTCTTCAGGAACTGCTGGGGGTTCAGCTTTGGGACATTGTGGGGTTCAGTTCAGGCTGACAGGAGATGGGTCACCACAAGACCCATGTAGTTTCAGCTTTGGGGCATTGTGGGGTTCAATTCAGGCTGATAGAATTTGATCTCCTCAGGACCTTATGGGGGTTCAGCTTTGTGACATTGTGAGGTTCAGTTCAGGCTGACAGGAGATGGGTCACCACAGCATCCATTGTATTTTGGCTTTGGGGCATTATGGGGTTTAGTTTTGGCTGATGGAATCTAGTCTCCTCAGGATCCACTAGGACTTCAATTTTGGGGCATTGTGGGGTTCAGCTGAGGCTGACAGGACTCTGATCTCCTCAGAACCCATTGGTGCTTCAGCTTTGGGACATTGTGGGGTTCAGTTGAGTCTGATGGGAGTCTGGTTTCCTCAAGATTCCTGCAACGATGTGCTGCTGAAAGAAAAAGTGAGGAAAATTGGGAAGAAGCTTCTGTGTGTGGCTGTTGCTGAAAATCTGTCTTAAGAGGACCCAAGACTGTTAGGGCTTGATGTGGAAAGTTGTGGGATTTTAGTCAGTTTTTGTCTGTGGTATAAGATGGTGTCCTATATTGTTCCTTGGTGTGTGGTTTCCATTTTTCCCAGCACGGCTTATGGGGGGGGGGGGGGACTGTCCTTTCCCGCGTGTATGTTCTTAGTTCCTTTCTTGTAAATTAATTACCATGCACCTGTAGGTTTACTTCTGAGCTCTCTTGACTATTTCTGTGCTAATTCCACACGTCTTCTGGTGACTTTAGGTCCATACTCTAGATTGAAGTCAGGGATAGACATGTCACCAGCCTGTTCTGCTTTCTCAGGATCCCTTTGGCTCTTCTAGTTCCTTTGTGTCTCCACACAGATGTGAAGATTGCTTTTGTTTCTGTGAAAAATGTCATTGAAATGTTGGCAGTGATTGCATGAATGTGTACGTTGCTTTGTTTAGAATGGATATTTTAATGGTATTTTCACCCATAGCATGGGATATCTTTTTACTTGTGTCCATTCAGTTTCTTTGATCATTGTGTTGTAGATTTTAGCTTGCAGGTCTTTCAAGTCCTTGGTTAGATTTCTAGTTATGTGGGGGAGGGCATGCAATTGTAAAAGGGATTGTTTTCTTAATTTCTCTTTCTGATAGTTCATTATTAGTGTAGAGAATCACAAATGATCTTGCAGTTCTGCTGACTTTCTTTTTTCTTTTTTGGCCCTGCAGCTCGACATGTTGGATCTTAGTTCCCTGACCAAGGATCAAACCTGTACCCCCTGCAGTGGAAGTGCAGTCTTAACCACTGGACTGCCAGGCAAGTCCGTGAATTCACTTTTTAGTTCTGACAGTTGCTTTGGTGTAGTGTTATGCGGAAAACTAGAATTAAGACATCTCATAGTTTCAGTTCCATCTGGTCATCCACAGCACCCAGGGCATGGTGTCTACTAATATACTCTTTCTATGGTGCCTTTTAATACCATGTGGACTAGTACAAGGCAATTAGCATCAAACTACTTTAGCTGAATTTGGTTAGGTTAAGTCTTGGCCTCTATTGCAATGTTCGATGTCATCTCTGATTTTCTGGCATGTGACTTACATGGCTGTATTGAAAAGTAACTTACTTTCTAGTAAAATTTCAAATGTGTCTACTTTAAATAGTGGTACAAAGTTTTCTACATTCACACCAAACACTGCAATGTGTTTTACCCAAAACATGGTCACTTTCCTGGGGAACCAGCCCACAACCCCAAAATGGGGGATAATTATGGTTTCCACATTACAATCCTATCCATAGGACCAGTTCAACTTCCATCAGCTGCCCAAGCTTTGTGCAACTGTCTTTCTTCATTCTAATGCAGTTTTCTTTTTCTGGAGCCATCACTGGGGCTTTCCCTCATGTTAAAAAACCTTCATGGATTTAAAGTGACAAGATGACTATGATCTGGGTGGCTTTTCAGTGTGGTTTCTTTCACTGAGAATGTTTTTAGTGCTTTTCCATGTTGTGCCATGTGTCATTTTTTTCATTGTGCTCACAAACATATAACAACATTTATTATTTGAGTCATTTTAAGTATGAACTTCTATAGCATTAACTGCACTCACATTGTAAAAATTTCCCCACCATTCATCTCCAGAATCTTTTCCTTTTCCTGAAGTGACATTGTAACCATTAAATACTCATAACCCCCAATCCCTGGCCATCTTATTCTACTTGGAATTTGTCTTATATGGATATCTCATACTAGTGGAATCATAGAACATTTTTCCTTTTGTGTCAGGCTTGTTTCACTTCACCTAATGACTTGAAGTTTCATCTACATTATAGCATGTATGAGAGTTATCTTGTTTTTAAAGGTTGAATCATATCCCATTGTGTATATACTACATCGTGCTTATCCAGTCATCTGTTGAACACTTGTGCTGCTTTCACCTTTTGGTTACTATGAATAATGCTGCTATGAATATGGGGTTTGAATATCTGTTCCAGTATTTGGTTTTAAATATTTTGAGTGTATAACCTGGACCGGAATTGATGGATTCTATGTTAACTCTGTGTTTAAGTTTTTGAAAAGCCCCCTACTATTTTCTGAAGCTGTGGCATTATTTTACTATATTCCTTTATATGGCAGAGTAATGCATCTCATGGGTGGAACTGCCCTATTTGCTCTTCCATTCACTTGTTGATGGACATTTTCATTGTTTTTAACTTGGGCTATCAAGAACACTGCTGCTGTAAATATTGGTGTACAAGTATATATTTGAACACCTCTTTTAAATTCTTTGGATGTATATCTAGGAGTGGAGTTACCAAAACATATGATATTTCAGTTCAGTCACTCAGTCATGTCCGACTCTTTGTGACCCCATGGACTGCAGCACATCAGGCTTCCCTATCCATCACCAACTCCCGGAGCTTGCTCAAACTCATGTCCATCGAGTTGGTGATGCCATCAACCATCTCATCCTCTGTTATCCCCTTCTGCTCCTGCCTTCAATCTTTCCCAGCATCAGGGTCTTTTCCAATGAGTCAGTTCTTCACATTAGGTGGCCAAAATATTGCAGTTTCAGCTTCAGCATCAGTCCTTCCAATGAATATTCAGGGCTGATTTCCCTTGGGATTGACTTGTTGGATCTCCTTGCAGTCCAAGTGATGCTCAAGAGTCTTCTCCAACACCACAGTTCCAAAGCATCAGTTCTTCGGTGCTCAGTTTTCTTTGTAGTCCAGCTGTAACATCTATACATGACTATTGGAACAACCATAGCTTTGAGTACATGGACCTTTGTTAGTAATGTCTCTGCTTTTTAATATGCTATCTAGGTTGGTCATAACTTTTATTCCAAGGAGCAGGTGTCTTTTAATTTCATGGCTGCAGTCACCATCTTCAGTGATTTTGGAGCCCCCCCCCCAATAAAGTCTGTCACCATTTCCATTGTTTTCCCATCTATTTGCCATGAAGTGATGGGGCCAGATGCCATGATCTTAGTTTTCTGAATACTGAGTTTTAAGCCAACTTTTTCACTCTCCTCTTTCACTTTCATCAAGAGACTCTTTAGTTCTTCTTTGCTTTCTGCCGTAAGAGTGGTGTCATTTGTGTATCTGAAGTTATTGATATTTCTCCTGGCAATTTTGATTCCAGCTTGTGCCTCATCCAGCCCCGGGATTTCACATGATATACTCTGCATATAAGTTAAATAAGCAGGGTGCTGTACTCCTTTCCTGATTTGGAACCAGTCCATTGTTCCATGTCTAGTTCTAATTGTTGCTTCTTCACCTGCATACAGATTTCTCAGGAGACAGGTAAGGTGTTCTGGTATTCCCATATCTTTCAGAATTTTCCACAGTTTGTGGTGATCTGCACAGTCAAAGGCTTTGGCATTGTTAACAAAGCAGAAGTAAATATTTTTCTGGATGTTTTTCTCTCTTGCTCTTTCAATGATCCAACGGATGTTGACAATTTGATCTCTGGTCCCTTTTCTAAATCCAGCTTGAACATCTTCAAATTCACGGTTCATTTACTGCTGAAGCCTGGCTTGGAGAAATTTGATCATTACTTTGTTAACGTGTGAGATGAGTGCAACTGTGTGGTAGTTGGAACATTCTTTGGCTTTGCCTTTCTTTGGGATTGGAATGAAAACTGACCTTTTCCAGTCCTGTGGCCACTGCTGAGTGATATAATTACATTTTTATGTTTTCGAGAAAATGCTTGTTTTGCACACATTGATTGCACCATTTTACCTCTCCACAAGTAAAGTTTTTAGTTTCAATTTTGTACATTTTCGCCAACATTTGTCATTTGTCTTTATTGTTGATTTTCCTCACGTCCATCCTGAGTGCCTTATTAAGGAAGAAGTCATAATGCAGGACCCACATTTGAGGAGAGGGGAGTTACCTTCATATACTTGATGGACAGCTGAATCTGTATCAGTTATTTAGAATCTTTTGGTGTGAGATTTTTATTCAACATTACTCATAAAACCTAATTTTTATTTTTTACCACTTTGGACACCTGAAAATTATTTTAAACTTTTGGGAGCTTCCCTGGTGGCTCAGCCTGTAAAAGCATATGCTTGCAATGCAGGAGACCTGGGTTCAATCCCTGGGTGGGGAAGATCCCCTGGAGAAGGAAATGGCAACCCACTCCAATACTCTTGCCTGGAAAATTTCATGAATGGAGGCGCTTCGTAGCTTACAGTCCATGGGGTTGCAAAGAGTCGGACACGACTGAGCAACTTCACTTTCACTTTCTTTTGGCTATAATCCAGCCAATTAGACTTACCAACGTGGTAAGTCTTACCAACTTAGCCAACATGGAGTCTTAACCACTGCACCCCTAGGGAAGTCTGAAGCTTTTCATGTGTTCTGAAAACAAAAATCTATGTGCTTAGACAAATGCATAGTGGCAGGTATTCCTCACTGAAGTACCATGTGAAATATTTCAGCCATATATTCCATAAACTGTTTATCATGTCTGTTTTACCTTTGCTAGAATGTCTTATAAGATCATACAGTGTGTAGCACTTGAGGCTGGATTCCTTCACTTAGTAATGTAAGTGTTAGATTCATGCTTTTCTTTCTTTATTTTTTTTATAAATTGGTCTGTGGTTCATTCCTCTATATCTCTGAATGCTATTTTATTGCATTAGATGAGAGGAAAGATAATTTTCCCCCTAGCCTCAATGTTCTTCATTGAGATGTTCATAAGGAAAGGGAGATGGATTGGAGAAAAACAATCAGAAGTTTAATGTATGCCATGCATACCTCCTATATAGTTGAAAGATACCTGGGAAAACAGTCACTTTCTGAAATGGTCCAAGACTTTACCTTAAATGCTATCATCAGCTAAGAATGAAAGAAGGAGGTTAGGGAGTGGAAGAAGCTATTTAAGGGAGATTATTAGGTGAAGCACAGTAAACAAAGGCATGGTGGTATGCAGATTAACTTCCAGGTCCATCCCATAGACCTTCTTGATATTTAGTCAAGTCATTTAGTGAAATCAAGTCAGTCTTGATACTTAGTCCATTCTTGATATTTAGTCATCCTCTATTTCCTGGTCCAGACAGGGACACATCCTTAAAGATGGAGATATCCTTAATAAATGTAAATCTACTTCATAAAATGGCATTTCGACTTGGTTTTCAAAGATCCTCCTGGGGCGGCTGTTCTTTTTTTTTTTTTTTTTTTTTAATTAATCAGTCCAAAATAACCCTTTTGTCAAATGGGCATATTTCGGGTGTGCTGTTTTGTGCTCCCCTTGAAATGTGCATTCAGGGGAGGAGTGTCACCCTGGAGACTGTTGATATGTGACCCCATGGACAGGGACTGGGGTGGTCACCCTGGAGAATGTGGATATGTGATCCCAGGGGAATGGTCAGAAGGAAGTCACCCTGGAGACTGTGGAATTGTGAGCTCAGTTGCAAGGCTTGGGAAGGGGTCACCGTGGAGACTGTGGATGTGTGACTCCAGGTACAGTGTCTGGGAGGGATCACCCAGGAGACTGTAGATATGTGATCCTAGATATAGGGTTTGGGAGAGTGTCACCCTGCAGACTGTGGACATGTGACCCCAGGTGCATGGTCCAGTGTGTTGTGGTCACCCTGGCGATTGTGGAAGCATGACCCCAGGTACTGGGTCTAGGAAGTGGGGTCATCCTGGAGATGTGCACATGTGATTCCAGACACAGGATATTTCAGGTGGAGTCACCTTGGAAACTGAACGAGTGACCCCAGGTGCAGGGTCTGGGGTGAGGTCACTCTGGAGACTGTGGACGAGTGAGAAATGTGCAGGGTTAGGGGATGGGGTCACCTTCGAGACTGTGAACATGTGGCTGCACTGTTTGGGAGGGACATCATTCTGGAGACTAGACATGTGACCATAGGTACAGGGTCTGAATGGGGTTACCCTGGACACTTGGATATCTAATCCCAGGTACAGGATCTGGGATGGGAATGACCCAGGAGACTCTGGACATGTGACCTCAGGTACAGTGTATGGAGGGGTCACTCTGGAGATAGCAGACTTTTAACAATAGGTAAAGGGTCTTCAAGGGGTGTCACCCTAGAGAATGTGGACATGTGAGCCCAGGTGCAGTGTGTGAAATGCAGTTCACCCTGGAGACTGTGGACATGTGAATCCAGCTACAGGGTAGGGGAGGGCAGTCATCCTGGAGGTTGTGGACGTGTGACAACAAGTACAGGGTCTGGCGGGGAGGGGTCACCCTGGAAACTGTGGACAACTCACCCCAGGTACAGATTATGAGAGGTGGGGTCACACTAGAAACTGAGGACATGTAATCCTGATTCCAGTCTGGGAAGGGGTAACACTGGAGCCTGTGGACCTGTGACCACAGGTTCAGTGTCTGGGAAGTGACATCCCACAGGAGACTGTGGACATGTGACCCTAGGTGCAGAGTCCGAGAGGGAGTCACCCTGGAGACTGGATGTGTGACCCCAGGTACAGGCTCTTGAGGGTGGGGAAACCCTGGAGACTGTAGACATGTAACCTCAGGTACAGGATTTTGGATGAGTCATTCTGGAGACTGTGGATATGTGACTCCAGGGTGAGTGTCTGAGAGGGGCTCACCTTGGAGACTGTGTATGTGTGACCCCAGGTACAGGGTCTGGAAGTTGGGGTAACCCTGGTGACTGTGTCCATGTGACACCAGGTACAGTGTCTAGGGAGGGTTGTCATCCTGGCCACCATGAACATGTGACTCCAGGTACAGGGTCTGAGATGTGAGGTCAGCCTGGAGACAGGCCAAGTAAACTGAGGTACAAAGTTTGGTGAGGTGGGGTCACACTGGAGACTGTGGATGTGTAACCACAGCTGCAAGGTCTAGAAGGGGTGTCACCCTGGAATCTATGGATGTGTGACCCTAGGTGGAAAAGGGGAGTCACACTGGAGACTGTGGCCACGTGACCCCAGGTGCAGAGCCTGAGACATGGGGTCACACTGGAGACTGTGGATGTGTGATGCCAGGTACAAGAAATGGGAGTGGTGTTAACCTGGAGAATGTTGACGTGTGAGACCAGGTGCATGAACTGGGAGGGGTTACCCCCTTGTGAACGTGAGCATGTGACCCCCGCTTCAGGGTCTGTGAAGGGTGTCAGTCTGGAGAATGTGGAAATCTGATCCCAGGGTTCCTCTTGAGTTGCAGCAGGGAATATGGGGTTTCTCTCGAGTTGCAGGGGGAAACTCAGGATTCCTCTTGAATTGCATCAGGGGACTCAAAACTCCCCTAGAGTTGCGATGGGAACTCAGTGTTCCTCTCCAATTGCAGTGTGGGACTCAGGGTTCCACTCGAGGCATGGCGGGGAATTTGGCTTCCTCTCGAGTTGGAGGGTTACTCAGGGTTCTCCTCGACTTGTGGTGGGGCCTCCTCTCGAGTTTCCTTGGGGCAATTCATCTCTAGCAGGGATGTGCAGGGTGACTCCTTTCTTATTGCAATGTGCAGGTGGCTACTCACTAGTTTTGGCATAGCTGTGGTTGGGGTCAGCTCTGTACTGTGGTGGGTTTGATTCTCTCTAGTTGTGGTATGCAAGCTCCTCTCTACTTGTGGTGTGAGGTTCGTCTCTATTAGCAGCAGAGGGTCTCCTCTCAATGTGTGATTTCCATAGAGTTCCTCTCGAGTAGTGAGGGAGGGCTTCTCTCGAGTTGCAGGGCTACATCCTCTCTGGTTGGGGTGTGGGTGGCTCCGTGGGGGAGGTCCTCTATTTTGGCAATAGGGGTTCCTCACTAACATTAGTGGGATGGCTTCTCTCTAGTTGTGAAGGATGCCACTCAACTTACTTCAGGGAGCTTGTCTGTATTTGTGGCAGAGGGGCTTCTCTCTAGGAGTGATGTCCTGGGGGAATCCACTCTAGTTTTTCTGGGGGCATCTGCTTCAGTTTTATCTGGAGAGCCTCACTGTCATTATGGCCAGAGGCCCCTTTTCTTGTTATTGACTAGGGCTCCTGTCAAATTGCAGCAGGGAACTCGAAATGCGTCTTGAGTTACAGAAGGTGACTCAGGGATCATTTAGAGTTGTGGTGGAGCCTCCTCTCGAGCTGCTTTGGGGCAGATCCTCTCCAGTAGTGCTGTGCAGGCTAGTCCCTGTCTACCTCTATTGTGTTGGAGGCTACTCTCTAGTTGCAGCATGGGGCTCCTCTCTAGTTGCAGTAGGGGTCCACTCTTTACTTGTGGCAGGTTGGCTCCTCTCTACTTGTCATTTGCAGAGTCCTGTCTGTTCTGTTAGGGAGGCACCTCCTTAGTTGTGTAGTTGGGCTCCTCTCTAATTGCAGTAAAGAGTTCTCAAATTGTGATGGGTGTGGCTTCTCTCTGGTTGTGAGGTGAAGGGGCCATTTTCTAGTTGCAATGTGCAGGAGGCTACTCTCTAGTTGTGGCATTGGATGTTTTCTTTAGTTGTGGCATGGTGGGCTACTTGCTACTCGTGGCAAGGGTCTTCTGTCTAATTGTGATTTGTGGGTATGCTCCTGTCTAATGGCGATATTAAGGGGGGCTTATCTCTAGATAAGGCAGGGGTCTCCTTTTTAGTTGCAGTGTTGGCCTCCTCTTTGGTTTTGATCTGTGTGGGAGTTCCACTCTAGTTTTGATGTGAATGGGCACTTTTTTCTAATTGTGATGTGTTGGTCGCACTCCTGTCTGTCTGTGCAAGGGTTATTCACTCTAGTTATGGCAGTGGTGCTCCACTCCAGGTGCGATTTAAGGCGGGAGTGGCACCTCTGTAGTTGCAGCAATATGTTCCTGAATAGTCATGCCTGAATGTCAACTATCTAGTTGTGGCATGTATTCAACTATCTAGTTTTGGTAGTTGGGCTTCACTATAGTTGTGATGTGCTGGGGTGGTCCTCCATAGGTGTGCTGTGCTTGGGGAAGTCCTCTTTAGTTGTGGAGTGGAAACTCCTGTCTTGTTGCATTGTGCTGTGCAACTCTTCTGCAGGTTCAATTTTCTGGCTCATTTCTATTTGTAGTTTGAGGGGCTACTCTCTAGTAGTGGTGTAGCGCCTCCTCTCTGGATGCGCTGTGTGAGATTGCTCCTCCCTAGGTACAGGGTGTGGAGCCTCATTTTTACATGTGGTGTCTGGGTGGGTTCCTCTCTAGTTCTGGTGGGATACTCGTCACGATGTGCATCAGGGTAATTCGTGATTCTCTCTAGTTGTGGTGGAGACATCATTTGAGCTATGGTGGGGTTGCTTCTCTCTTGATCGAAGCCAGGGAATCAGCTCTCATCTCGAGTTGATTTGGGGTACACGGAGCTTTTTCATGTTGCTGCGGTGACCTCAGGGTCCCTTTAGACTTGTGACAGTGTTCTTGGGGACTCTCTGGATTTCCATCAAGGAAGTCAAGGGTCCATTTGTGTTTGATGGGGAACATGGACTTGCTCTGCACGCAATGCAGGGGAATCAGGCCTCATCTCGTGGCGAGGGGGAAGTCTCATGGTTTTTCTCGAGCGGCGGCGGGAACCTGTGGTATATTCTCGAGTTACAATGGGGATGGCCCTTCAAAACTCGTGTTTGTTCAGCGACGTCAGGGCTCCAGTCTCTTTGCGAGGGACACCTTGGGATTCTCCTCGAGGCTTGGAAGGGCAATAGGGACTCCTCTCGAGGTGAGGCAGGAGACCCAGGGTCCCTTTCCAGTTGCCACAGGGATATTGGGATTCCTATCAATTTTCAAGAGGAGTTAGGCACCGTCTCCTTTTGAAGCATTGAACTCCACGTTCCTCTCGAGTTGTCAAAGGAATGTGAGACCTCCTGTCGAGATGAGGCGGGGAACTAGGGCATTCTCTAGGGTCTCCACAGGGGATACATGCATCCTTTCATCTTGTGAGATGAGTGACCAGCCTGCATTCAAGTCACTGCAGGGAAATCCGGCATTATTTCGAGTCAGGGCATCTCAGTGTCCATTCCACTTGAGGCAGCAAACTCAGGGTCCCGCTCACATACCTATAGCTGAGAGAAGCCTCTTCTTGAGGTGCTTGTGGAAAGTTGGCATTCCTCTTGAGTTGAAGCCAGGGAATCAGCTCTCATCTCGAGATGATTTGGCATACACGGAGGTTTCCTCGATTGCTGTGGTGAACTTGGTGTTCCTCTAGACTTGGGACGGTGTTCTCGGGGAATACGTGGAGTTGCCTAAAGGAAGTCAAGCCACTTGTCGTGTTTGATGGGGAATGCAGAATGGCTCAGGAGCCAATGCAGGGAATTGTGCCTCATCTCGAGTTGCTTTGGGGTACATGGAGCTTTCTCGTGTTGCTGCGGTGACCTCAGGGTCCCTCTAGACTTGTGACAGTGTTCTTGGGGACTCTCTGGAGTTCCATCAGGGAAGTCAAGGCTCCTTTCATGTTTGATGGGTAACACGGACTCACTCTGCATGCAATGCAGGGGAATCGGGCCTCATCTCGTGGCGAGGGGAATGCCATTGTATTTCTCGAGTTGCAGTGGGAACCTGGGGTATGCTCTCGAGTTACGGCGGGCATGGCCCTTCAAAACTCATGTTTATTCAGCGAAGTTAGGACTCCTGTCTAGTTGCGAGGGACACCTCCAGATTCTCCTCGAGGCTTGGCAGGGCAATAGGGACGCCTCTTGAGGTTTGGCGGGAGATCCAGGGTCCCATTCCAGATGCCTCAGTGATATTGGAATTCCTATCAATTTTCAATAGGAGTCAGGCATCATCTCCTTTTGAGGCATTGAACTCCGCGTTACTCTCGAATTGTCAAGGGGATGTGAGGCCTCCTGTCAGGATGAGGCGGGGAACTAGGGCTTTCTCCAGGGCCTCCACAGGGGATTCAGACATCCCTTTATCTTGTGGATAAAGACGCGCCTGCATTCAAGTCACTGCAGGGAAATCCGGTCTTATTTCGAGACAGGGCATCTCGGTGACCATTCCACTAGAGGCAGCAAACTCAGCGTCCCTCTCACATACCTATAGCTGAGAGAAGCCTCCTCTTGAGGTGTTTGTGGAAAGTTGGTATTCCTCCTGAGTCGAAACCAGGGAATCCTCTCTCATCTCATGACGACTTGGGTTACACGGACCTTTTCTCGAGTTCCTGTGCTGAAGTTTGTGTTCCTCTTGACTTTGGACGGTGTTCTAGGGGAATCCCTGGAGTTGCCTAGAGGAAGTCAAGCCTCTTGCCGTGTTTGATGGGGAACGTGGAATGGCTCTGGAGCCAATGTAGGGGAATCGGGCCTCATCTTGATTTGATTTGGATACACCGAGCTCTTTCATGTTGCTGCGGCAACCTCAGGGTTCCTCTGGACTTGTGACAGTGTTCTTGGGGACTCTCTTGAGCTCCATCAAGGACGTCAAGGCTCCTTTCTTGTTTGAAGGGGAACACGGACTTGCTATGCACGCAATGCAGGAGAATTGGGCCTAATCTCATGGCAAAAGGGAAGTCTCATGGTTTTTCTCAAGTTGAGGTGGCAACCTGGGATTTGTTCTTGAGTTACGATGGGGATAGCCCTGCAAAACTCGTGTTGGTTCAGCGACGTCAGGAGTCCTGTCTAATTGTGAGGGACACCTCGGGATTCTCCTAGAGGCTTGGCAGGGCAATAGGGACGCCTCTCAAGGTTAGGCAGGAGACCCAGTGTCCCTTTCCAGTTGCCACAGTGATACTGGGATTCCTGTCAATTTTCCACAGAAGTCAGGCATCATCATTTTTCATGCATTGAACACCGCGTTCGTCTCGAGTTGTCAAAGGGATGTGAGGCCTCCTGTTGAGATGAGGCGGGGAAATAGGGCTTTCTCTAGAGTCTCCACAGGGAACTCAGACATCCCTTCATCTTGTGAGATGAAAGACGAGCCTGCATTCAAGACACTGCAGTGAAATCCAGCCTTATTTCAAGTCAGCGCATCTCGGTGTCCATTCCACTTGAGGCAGCAAACTCAGGGTCCCTCTCAAATACTTATAGCTGAGAGAAGCCTCCTCTTGAGGTGCTTGTGGAAAGTTGGCATTCCTCTTGTGTCAAAGCCAGGGAATCAGCTCTCATCTCAAGATGATTTGGCATACACGGAGCTTTTCTTGAGTTGCTGTGCTGTACTTGGTGTTCCTCTAGACTTGGGTCTGTGTTCTCGGGAATCTCTGGTGTAGCCTAAAGGAAGTCAAGCCACTTGCCGCCTTTGATGGAGAATGCAGGATTGTTCTGGAGCCAATGCAGGGGAATCGGGCCTCATCTTGAGTTGATTTGTGGTACACAGAGCTTTTTGTGTTGCTGTGGTGACCTCACGTTCCCTCTAGAATTGTGACAGTGTTCTTGGGGACTCTCTGGATTTCCATCAAGGAAGTAAAAATTCCTCTCTTGTTTGATGTAGAACACGGAATTGCTCTGCATGCATTGCAGGGGACTCGGGTCTCATCTCACGGTGAAGGGGAAGTCTCATGGATTTTCTCAAGTTGCAATGGGATCCTGGGGTGTATTCTCGAGTTATGACGGGGATGGCCCTTCAAAACTCGTGTTTGTTCAGCAACATCAGGACTCCTGTCTAGTTGCGAGGGACTCATCTCGATACTCCTCGAGGCTTGGCAGGGCAATATGGACGCCTCTCACGGTGAGGTGGGAGACCTAGGGTTCCTTTACTGTTGCCACAGGGATATTGGGATTCCTATCAGTTTTCAAGACCTGTCAGGCATTGTCTCCTTTTGAAGCACTGAACTCCACATTCCTGTTGACTTGTCAAAGGGATGTGAGGCCTCCTGTCGAGATGAGGCAGGGAACTAGGGCTTTCTGTATGGTCTCCACAGGGGATTCAGACATCCCTTCATCTTTTGAGATGAAGACGAGCCTGCATTCACGTCACTGCAGGGAAATACAGCTTTATTTCAAGTCAAGACATTTCAGTGTCCATTCCACTTGACGCAGAAAAATCAGGGTCCCTCTCAGATACCTATATCTGAGAGAAGCCTCCTGTTGAGGTGCTTGTGGAAAGTTGACATTCCTCTTGAGTCAAAGCCAGGGAATCAGCTCTCATCTCGAGATGATTTGGGGTACACAGAACTTTTCTCAAGTTGCTGTGCTGAACTTGGTGTTCCTCTAGACTTTGGACGGTGTTCTCGGGGAATCTCTGGATTTGCCTAAAGGAAGTGGAGACACTTGTTTGATGGCGAACGCGGGATGGCTCTGGAGCCAATTCAGGGGAATCGGGCCTCGTCTCGAGTTGATCTGGGGTACACGGAGTGCTTTCATGTTGCTGCAGTGACCTCAGTGTCCATGTAGACTTGTGACATTGTTCTTGGGGACTCTCGGGAGTTCCATCAAGGAAGTCAAGGCTCCATTGGTTTTTGATGGGGAACACGGACTTGCTCTGCATGCAATGAGGGAATCGGTCCTCATCTCGTGGCGAGGGGGAAGTCTCATGGTTTTTCTCAAGTTTTGGTGGGAACCTGGGTTATGTTCTTGAGTTACGGCGGGGAAGGCTCTTCAAAACTCGTGATGGGTCAGCGACGTCAGGACTCCTGTTTAGTTGCGTGGAACACCTCGGGATACTACTCGAGGCATGGCAGGGCAATGGGGACGCCTCTCGAGGTGAAGTGGGAAAAAACCAGTGTCACTTTCCAGTTGCCATAGTGATAATGGGATTCCTATCAATTTTCAAGGGGAGTCAAGCATCATCTCCTTTTGAAGCAATGATCTCCCCGTGCCTGTCGAGTTTTCAAAGGGATTTGAGGCCTCCCGTTCAGATAAGGCATGGAACTAGGGCTTTCTCTAGGTTCTCCACAATGGATTCAGACATCGCTTCATCTTGTGAGATGAAAGACGAGCCTGCATTCAAGTCACTGCAGGGAAATCCATCCTTAGTTCGAGTCAGGTCATCTCGGTGGCAATTCCACTTGAGGCAGCAAACTCAGGTTCCCTCTCACATACCTATAGCTGAGACAATCCTCCTCTTGAGGAGCTTGTGGAAAGTTGGCATTCCTCCTGAGTTGAAGCCAGGGAATCACCTCTCATCTTGAGATGATTTGAGGTACACGGAACTTTTCTCGAGTTGCTATGCTGGACTTAGTGTTCCATACACTTGGGATGGTGTTCTTGGGGAATCTCTGGAGTTGCCTAAAGGAAGTCATTCCTTGTCTTGTTTGATGGGGAATGCAGGATGGCTCTGGAGCCAATGCAGGGGAAGTGGGCCTCATCTCGAGTTGATTTGGGGTACACGGAGCTTTTTCGTGTTGCTGCGGGGACCTCAGGGTCCCTCTAGATGTGTGACAGTGTTCTTGGGTCTCTCTTGAATTCCATCAAGGAAGTCAAGGCTCCTTTCATGTGTCATGAGGAACACGGACTTGCTCTGCACGCAGTTTTGCAATCGGGCTTCTTCTCGCGGCGATGGGGAAGTCTCATGTTATTTCTTGAGTTGCAGCGGGAATCTGGGGTATGTTCTCGTGTTACGGCGGGGATGGCCCTTCAAAACTCGTGTTGGTTCAGCGACTTCAGGACTCCTGCTAGTTGCAAGGGACACTCGGGATTCTCCTTGAGGCTTGGCAGGGCAATAGGGACGCCTCTCGAGGTGAGGTGGGAGACCCAGGCTCCCTTGCCAGTTGCCACAGGGATATTGGGATTCCTATTAGTTTTCAAGGGGAGTCAGGAGTCATCTCATTTGAAGCCTTGAACACCTCTCGAGTTGTCAAAGGGATGTGCAGCCTCCTGTAGAGATGAGGCGTGGAACTAGGGGTTTCTTTAGGGTCTCAACAAGGTATTCAGACATCCCTTCATCTTCGGAGATGAAAGATGAACCTCCATTCAAGTCACTGGAGGGAAATCCGGCCTTATATCGAGTCAGGGCATCACGGTGTCTATTCCACTTGAGGCAGCAAACTCAGGGTCCCTCTCACATACCTATAGCTGAGAGAAGCCTCCTCTTGAGGTGCTTGTGGAAAGTTCGCTTGTGGACTGTCTGGAGATCCATCAAGGAAGTCAAGTCTCCTTTCGTGTTTGATGTGGAACACGTAATTGCTCTGCATGCAATGCAGTGGAATCGGGTCTCATCTTGCGGTGAAGAAGAAGTCTCACGGTTTTTCTCGAGTTGTGGAAGGAACCTGTGGTATATTCTTGAGTTACGACGGGGATGGCCCTTCAGAACTCGTGTTGGATCAGCGACGTCAGGACTGCTGTCTAGTTGCGAGGGACATCTCGGGATTCCCCTCGAGGATTGGCAGGACAATAGTGAGGAATCTCGAGGTGAGCCGGGAGACCCAGTGTCCCTTTCCAGTTGTCACAGTGATATTGGGATTCCTATCAATTATCAGGATGAGTCAGGCATTGTCTCCTTTTGAAGCATTGAACTCCGCTTTCCTCTCGAGTTGTCAAAGGGAGGTGAGGCCTCTTGTCGAGATGAGGTGGGGAACTAGGGCTTTCTCTATGGTCTCCCCAGAAGTTTCAGACATCCCTTCATCTTGGGAGATGAAAGACGAACCTACATTCAAGTCACTGCAGAAAAATCTGGCCTTATTTCGAGTCAGGGCATCTCGGTGTTCATTCCACTTGAGGCAGCAAAATCTGGGTCCCTCTCACACACCTATAGCTGAAAGAAGCCTCCTCTGGAGGTGCTTGTAGAAAGTAGGCATTCCTCTTGAGTCAAAGCCATGGAATCAGCTCTGATCTCGAGCTGATTTGGGATACAAGGAACTTTTCTTGAGTTGCTCTGCTGAACTTGGTGTTCCTCTAGACTTGGGACGGTGTTCTCGGGGAATACGTGGAGTTGCCTAAAGGAAGTCAAGCAACTTGTCGTGTTTCATGGGGGACGAGGTATGACTCTGGAGCCAAAGCAGGGGAATCGGGCCCCATCTCGATTTGATTTGGATACACGGAAGTCTTTAGTGTTGCTACGATGACCTCAGGGTCCCTCTAGACTTGTGACAGTGTTCTTGGGGACTCTCTGGAGTTCCATCAAGGAAGTCAAGGCTCCTTTTGTGTTTGATTTGGAACACGTAATTGCTCTGCACGCAATGCAGGGGAATCAGGCCTCATCTTGCTGCGAGAGGTAAGTCTCATGGTTTTTCTCAAGTTGCGGTGGGAACCTGGGGTATATTCTCGAATTTCGACGGGGATGGCCCTTCAAAACTCGTCTTTTTGTTCAGCGATGTCAGGACTCCCGTCTTGTTGTGAGGGACACCTCAGGATTCTCCTCGAGGCTTGACAGGGCAATAGAGATGCCTGTCGTTGTGAGGCTGGAGACCCAGGGTCCCTTTCCAGTTCCCACGGGGATATACAGCTTCCTATCAATTTTCAAGAGGAGTCACGCATCTTCTGTTTTCGAAGCATTGAACTTCGTGTTCCTCTCGAGCTGTCAACGGGATATTAGGCTTCCTGTCGAGATGAGGCGGGATATTAGGGCTTTCTCTAGGGTCACCACAGGGGACTCAGACATCCCTTCATCTTGGGAGAGGAAAGACGAGCCTTCATTCAAGTCACTGCAGGGAAATCTGGCCTTATTTCAAGTTAGGGATTCTCGGTGTCCATTCCACTTGAGGCAGCAAACTCATAGTCCCTCTCACATAACTATAGCTGAGAGAAAACTCCTCTTGAGGTGTTTCTGGAAAGTTGGCATTCCTCTTCAGTTGACGCCAGGGAATCAGCTCTCATCTCGAGATGATTTGGGGTACACGGAGCTTTTCTCGTGTTGCTGTGCTGAACTTGGTATTCCTCTGGACTTGGGACGATGTTCTCGGGGAATCTCTGGAGTTGCCTAAAGGAAGTCAAGCCACTTGTTGTGTTTGATGGGGAAAGCGGGATGGCTCTGGAGCCAATGCAGGCGAATCGGGCCTCATCTCGATTTGATTTGGCATACACGGAGCACTTTCATGTTGTTGCGGTGACCTCAGGGTCCCTCTAGACTTGTGACAGTGTTCTTGGGACTCTATGGAGTTCCATCAAGGAAGTCAAGGCTTCTTTTGAGTTTGATTGGGAACACGGAATTGCTCTGCATGCAATGCAGTGGAATCGGGCCTCATCCTGCGGCGAGGGGGAAGTCTCATGGTTTTTCTTGAGTTGCGGTGGGAACCTTGGGTGTATTCTCGAGTTACGATGGGGTGGCCTTCAAAACTCGTGTTTGTTCTGCGACGTGAATACTCCCTCTAGACTTGTGACAGTGTTCTTGGGGAGTCTCTGGAGTTCCATCAAGGAAGTCAAGTCTCCTTTCCTGTTTGATGGGGAACACGGAATTGCTCTGCATGCAATGCAGTGGAATCAGGCATCATCTTGTAGCGAGGGGGAAGTCTCATGGTTTCTCTCAAGTTTCAGCCGGAACCTGGGGTGTATTCTTGAGTTACAACGGGGATGGCCCTTCAAAACTCCTGTTTGTTCAGCGACATCAACACTCCTCTCTAGTTGCGAGGGACACCTCGGGATTCTCCTCGAGGCTCGGCAGGGAAATAGGGACGCCTCTCAAGCTGAGGCAGTAGACCCAGGGTCCTTTTCCAGTTGCCAAAGGGATTTTGGTATATCTATCAATTTTCAAGAAAAGTCAGGCATTGTCTCCTTTTGAAGCATTGAACTCCGCGTTCCTCTCAAGTTGTCAAAGGGGTGTGAGGCCTCCTGTTGAAATGAGGTGGGGAACTAGGGCTTTCTCTAGGGTCTCCACAGGGGAATCAGACTTCCCTTCATCATGGGAGATGAAAGACGAGCCTACATTCAAGTCACTGCAGCCAAACCCAGCCTTATTTCGAGTCAGGGCATCTCAGTGTCCATTCCACTTGAGGCAGCAAACTCAGGGCCCCTCTCAGATACCTATAGCTGATAGAAACCTCCTCTTGAGGTTCTTGTGGAAAGTTGGCATTCCTCTTGAGTTGAAGCCAGGGAATCAGCTCTCATCTCGAGGTAATTTGGGGTACACGGAGCTTTTCTCAAGTTGCTAAACTTGTGTTCCCCTCGACTTGGGATGGTGTTGTTGGGGAATATCTGGAGTTGCCTAAAGGAAGTCAAGCCACTTGTCATATTTGATGGGGAATGCCCGATTACTCTGGAGCCAATGCAGGGGAATCGGGTCTCAACTCGAGTTGATTTGGGGAACACGGAGGTATTGAGTGTTGCTGCGGTGACCTCAGCCTCCATCTAGACTTGTGACAGTGTTCTTGGGGACTCTCTGTAGTTCCATCAAGGAAGTCAAGGCTCCTTTCGAGTTTGATTGGGAACATGGACATGCTCTGCACCCAATGCAATGGAATCGGGCCTCAACTTGTGGCGAGGGGGAAGTCTCATGGTTTTTCTCGAGATGCAGCGGTAACCTTGGGTGTATTCTCGAGTTACGACGGGTTGGCCTTCAAAACTCGTGTTTGTTCTGCGACGTGAAGACTCCTGTCTAATTGCAAGGGACACCTTGGGGTTCTCCGTGAGGCTTTGCAGGGCAATAGGGATGCATCTCGAGGTGAGCCAGGAGACCCAGGGTCCCTTTCCAGTTGCCTCAGTGATATTGGGATTCCTATCAATTTTCAAGAGGAGTCAGGCATCGTCTCCTTTTGAAGCACTGAGCTCTGTGTTCCTCTCGAGTTTTCAACGGGATGTGAGACCTCCTGTTGAGATGAGGCGGGGAACTAGGGCTTTCTCTAGGACCTACACAGGGGATTCAGACATCCCTTCATTTTGGGAGATGAAAGATGAGCCTGCATTCAAGTCACTGCAGGGAAATTGGCCTTCTCTCGAGTCAGGCCATCTCGGTGTTCATTCCAATTGAGGCAGCAAACTCAGGGTCCCTCTCACATACATATAGCTGAGAGATGCCTCCTCTTGAGGTGCTTGTGGAAACTTGGCAATCTTCTTGAGTCGAAGCCAGGGAATCAGCTCTTATCTCGAGATGATTTGGGGTACATGGAACTTTACTCGAGTTGCTGTGCTGAACTTTTTGTTCCTCTAGACTTGGGTCCGTGTTCTCAGGGAATCTCTGGAGTTGCCTAAACGAAGGTAAGCCACTTGTCGTGTTTGATGGGGAATGTGGGATGGCTCTGGAGCTAATGTATGGGAACTGGGCCTCATCTCTTGTTGATTTGGGGTATTTGAAGCTGTTTCGTGTTGCTGCAGTGACCTCAGGGTCCCTCTAGACTTGTGACAGTGTTCTTGGGGCCTCTCTGGAGTTCCATCAAGGAAGTCCAGGCTCCTATCGCGTTTGATGGGGAACACGGAATTGCTCTACACAATGCAGGGAAATCGGGGCTCATCAGGTGGTGAGGGGGATGTCTCATGGCTTTTCCCGAGTTGCGGCGGAAACCTGGGGTATATTCTCAAGTTACGACAGGGATGGCCCTTCAAAACTCGTGTTTGTTCACCGACGTCACGACTCTTGTCTAGTTGCGAGGGACACCTCGGGATTCTCCTCAAGGCTTAGCAGGGCAATAGGGACGCCTCTCGAGGTGAGGCGTGAGATCAGGGTCCCTTTATAGTTGCCACAGGGATATTGGGAATCCTATCAATTTTCAAGATGAGTCAGGCAATGTGTACTTTTAAAGCATTTAACTCCACGTTCCTCTCGAGTTGTCAAAGGAATGTGAGGCCTCCTGGCGAAATGAGGCGGGGAACTAGGCCTTTCTCTAGGGTCTCCACAGGGGATTCAGACATCCCTTCATTTTGGGAGATGAAAGACGAGCCTGCATTCAAGTCACTGCCAGGAAATCCGGCCTTATTTCGAGTCAGGGCATCTCGGTGTCCATTCCACTTGAGGCAGCAAATTCAGGGTCTCTCTCACAGAAGTATAACTGATAGAAACCTCCTCTTGAGGTACTTGTGGAAAGTTGGCATTCCTCTTGAGTCTAAGCCAGGGAATCTGCTCTGATCCCGAGATGACTTGGGATACAACAAGCTTTTCTCTAGTTGCTGTAGTGAACTTGGTGTTCTTCTAGACTTGGGATGGTTTTCTAGGGGAATATCTGGAGTTTCCTAAAGGAAGTCAAGTCACTTGATGTGCTTGATGGGGAATGCAGGATTGCTCTCGAGTCAATGCAAGGGAATCGGGCCTCATCCCGAGTTGATTCAGGGTACACGAATCTCTTTCATGTTTCTGCGGTGACCTCAGGGTCTCTCTAGACTTGTGACAGTGTTCTTGGGGACTCTCTGGTGTTCCATCAAGTAAGTCAAGGCTCCTTTCATGTTTGATGTGGAACACAGAATTGCTCTGCATGCAATGCAGGGAAATTGGGTCTCATCTGGCGGTGAGGGGGAAGTTTCATAGTGTTTCTCGAGTTGCGGCAGGAACCTGGGGTATATTCTTGAGTTACGACAGGGATGGCCCTTCAAAACTCCTGTTTGTTCAGCGACGTCAGGACTCCTGTCTAGTTGCGAGTTACTCCTCGTAATGCTCCTCGAGGCTTGGCATGCAATAGGGATGCCTCTTGAAGAGAGGCGGGAGACCCAGGGTACCTTTCCAGGTGCCACAGGGATATTGGGATTCCTATCAATTTTCAAGAGGAGTCAGGCTTTGTCTCCTTTTGAAGCTTTGATCTCCTCGTTCCTCTCGAGTTGTCAAAGGGGTGTGAGGCCTCCTGTCGAGATAAGGCATGGAACTAGGGCTTTCTCTATGGTCTCCACAGGGGATTCAGACATCCCTTCATCTTGTGAGATGAAAGACAAACCTGCATTCAAGTCACTGCAGGGAAATCCGGCCTTATTCCGAGTCAGGGCATCTCTGTGTCCATTCCACTTGAGGCAGCAAACTCAGGGTCCCTCTCACTTACCTATAGCTGAGAGAAGTCTCCTCTTGAGGTGCTTGTGGAAATTTGGCATTCCTCTTGAGTCAAAGCCAGGGAATCAGCTCTCATTCGAGATGATTTGCGGTACAAGGACCTTTTCTCGAGTTGCTGTGCTGAACTTCTTGTTCCTCTAGAATTGGGACGGTGTTCTGTGGGAATCTCAGCAGTTGCCTAAAGGAAGGCAAGGCACTTGTAGTGTTTGATGACGAACGGGGGATGGCTCTGGAGCCTATGCAGGGGATTGGGCATCATCTCGTTTTGATTCGGGGTACACGGCACTCTTTTTTGTTGCTGCAGTGACCTCAGGGTCCCTCTACAGTTGTGACAGTGTTCTTGGGCCTCTCTGGAGTTCCATCAAGGAAGTCAAGGCTTCTTTCATGTTTGATTTGTAACACGGAATTGCTCTGCATGCAGTGCAGGGGAATCGGGCCTCATCTCGCGGCGAGGTGGATGTCTCATGGTTTTCTCGAGATGCGACGGGAACCTGGGTGTTGGGGCCGTTTAATGGACTGGAACCTTGTGATATGGAGTCGACGATAAGAAAATAAAAGAGAGAACGTGACTGATATCCCTTGATTTATGCAGAGGACCAATAAAATCCTTGACACAGGGCTTGCATCGCTCACGAAGGCACCAGGCGCCCTCTCGAGGGTGTTTTAGAAGCCGGGCAGAAAGGTGAGCACGACAGGTCTCCACGCTCCAGAGAGTCAGCCAGAAAGAGAGAGAGAGAGAGAGAGAGAGAGAGAGAGAGAGAGAGAGAAAGAAAAGACCCGGGGCCTAAGCTCTGATGGAGCAAAGGTGCTTTAATGATTTTTCTATGAGTATATATAGGCTGCAGTACAAGAAACTTCTTTCGGGAATGATAGAGATCAGAAAACCAAACGTACAGCAACCGTTACTAAGGGAACAAGGGGTAATGTTAGTCAGAAAGTCAGGAGACAATCCATATCTCAAGAAAGGGGAATGAGATTAAACTGTTTTGTCCGAAAGAGAATGTTTACTAAAGGAGACCCAAGCCTGCCTCACACAATGACCTCAGTCCCTGGGTGCAGCGTGCTGTTCCGCTTGAAGAGGGACAAAGGACTCATGAGAGACAGCACGTAGGAATCCTCCCATCAAACATTCCCTGACAATTCCCCCTTATTTATTTATAATATTTGCAAGAAGAGTTCTGACCATCAGAGTTTATTCAGTTTTAACAATCTTTGCATGAAGGCAACAGCAGACAACAAATATAATTGTTAAGATAATCTCCAAAATTATAGTTCTAGACCCAATGTTATGAGTAAGGCTCTGAAACGGTCCCTGTGGGTCTAGCCCAGATAATTGATCAGCCAATTGTTTAGCTAAAGTTCCCATACTAGTGGAAGAGGGCAGATTATTAGAAAAGGTTTCACATATTTCTTTTTTGTTATAACTGTACATTCAGAAAGGCATTATCATATATGTTTTAAAAATGAAACTTGATTTGTTTCCAGTTGTAGCCACTATTATAGAAATGAACAGGAGTAACATGAAATTGAGTAGAATTTCAATCATATTTTAGCATCATCTGTTTTTGTACATGTGTTCATTGATCTCCAACCCATTTGATGGCTGTTCTCAGTTCTTGTATTTTTTTTTTTTTGAATATCCTCATCTATTTGAGCCTGAGTGGCCCACATAGTATGAGCACCTTTAGTCCAATTTTGGATAAAATTATGTGTCTGAATAGAGGTTTGTAAAGCAACACCAGTGACAGCAGCAGTGGTGCAAATGGCTATTAATCCCAAAATACTAAAAATCAGCCATCCAATGAATCATTTAGATCACCGTAGCAATTTAGTAAGCAACCGGGAAGCAAGTCCAGCCATGGGACCTTCTTCCCAGGGCCGTTGGAGATTTATTGGTAACCATAGACTACGTCGAGATCAAAGAATTAAAAGAGAATCATATTTTAAGGAAATAGAGGAGTTAAGACAAGTATATAATCTGCAATTTATGCAAGTTACAGAACGTATAGTCTTACTGAATTGTAAGTTTCCTATAGCTATAACAAAAGGAAATGGAACACAGGCTTGTATAAAATATGATTGATTATAGCAAAAGAAATAATTGCTATGGCTATGATTGGTCTTTGTGAAATGTCCGGTCCAAGTCTCAAGCTCCTCAGTGCTTGCAGCAAGCTTCCAGATATCCCATTGTTCAGGCCCAGTCTGTTTATTGAGGACGATTCAAGGACAAGGGGGGGGCATTCCACTGTCATGCCATCCAAGAAGTCCTCTGTCATGGTGATGCCCTATTGTAGTATTGGTAACCTTCCATGCCACTCGAGTAATGTAATCACATACAGTACTGTTAATATCATCTGAGCAGTTAGATAACCACATACCGTGGGGTCCCCAATCAACAATTGTATGATTGGCTAAAAATATTAATTTTTCTGATTTAGCCTGACATTTGTCCCAATGAACAGGAATATATTTAAAGTTCTTATTAGTAAACTCTTGGCATGTTGTTCTTTGTTCTTTCCCTAATTCTTTCCCTAAAGTTTCAGTAGTATAAACATGGTTCACTGACAAAGAAACGGCAGTAAATAATCCAAGTAGTGTCCGAAAATCCTTTTCTGGAGGCAGGACGAAAGCCCAAGTTTGTCGACTAACGTTTATACATAATTCTGTTGGGCCCATACATAAAGGAAAGACTTCATAACCTAGAACGATATTAATTAGTTTTTCTTTTTCTTCAGGATGAGAGGGCCCCTCCAAGTTCCAAGGAGGGGGCATATGTGTTGACTCATTAGTGGATATGATTGGTCCTATATCTGTCTATTTTACAACCTACAATAAAAAAGGGGGATTAGGTATATAAGCCCAATAAGTGTGATCAATCAGGTCAGCCTGAGCAGGGGAAGCAAAAGCAAGCAAAGCAAGCATAGTGAAGAAAAATATTTTCAGGATTCCGAGGCATTCCCTGTTGAGAAATCAGATTTTCAGTTTGATTAGTAAGGGTTTTTATCTGTCCCCAAGTAGGGAGATCATAAGGTCGATGACGTCGAGTGCAGAGTTTCTTGGAAATTTTTAATGTTGCCATGGCTTGTATTGGAATTTTTTCTTCTTGGGTTTTTTTGCTGTTTCAACTCTAGTCTGAATGCTGGGGGCCCCCTTAGGTTGAATCTTCTGAAGAGGAAGTCATGTGAGCTCGTTGGATCCATCTGGAGAAATAGAAGCATATCTTTTCCCTGTAAGATTAGTTTTTTAGATTTCCATTGATTGGTTAACCCATCTTGATATCAAATGGGCAAAGGAAAGTGCGGGGAGCCGGCCTGACTGCTCAGGCCCCTTCTCGGCCCTGAGAGAGATCAAAAGGTCCCTCTCTGTCCCGCCACCCCTGATTTGTTAAAGTGCAAATTGGCCTTTCTCACCTCCCTCAAGGAAATCGCTGCAGCCACCATTTGCCTATTTTCCTGACTCTGATAAGATTATCGGGCTCCTGTGAATGGCTTATGTCTAGGTAGTCTTTACCTGAATGTAAGATGCTGGTGCCATGCTCTGCTGGAGTTAAGATAAACTCCTAAAACTAGTATCTGCAGTTCTGCACTTATACAAGTCTTTCATCTAAAATTTGGTGAATCCTGTTAGTATATATATGTATGTTACGCCTCAATAAAGTCGTCGGAATCAGTCACAAGCTGACTCCGTCCCTCTCAACCCCATCTTTCTTAGTCTTTTATTTCTCAGGTGCACTGGTGATTGCGTCCTTGACCTGTTCATCTAGCCGGCAGGCCCGGCAGGAAAGGAGGTGTCCTTTAATGTTTCAAACTTCTTTTTTTTTTTTTTTTGAGTTTTTTGCTTTTGTCAAAACATCTCTTTGTGGTAAGTTTAAAAAGTTTAAAGCAAATAAGGCTATATTAACAATAGTTATAAAAAGAAAGGGAAAAATACCATTGGTAGCTTTATAAGGATTGCATTGAGTCTATAGATTGCTTTGGGTAGAATAGCCATTTTGACAATATTGATTCTTCCAATCCATGAACACGGTATGTTTCTCCATCTGTTTGTGTCCTCTTTGATTTCTTTCATCAGTGTTTTATAGTTTTCTATGTATAGGTCTTTTGTTTCTTTAGGTAGATACACTCCTAAGTATTTTATTCTTTTTGCTGCAATGGTGAATGGTATTGTTTCCTTAATTTCTCTTTCTGTTTTTTCATTGTTAGTATATAGGAATGCAAGGGATTTCTGTGTGTTAATTTTATATCCTGAAACTTTACTATATTCATTGATTAGCTCTAGTAATTTTCTGGAAGAGTCTTTAGGGTTTTCTATGTAGAGGATCATGTCATCTGCAAACAGCAAGAGTTTCACTTCTTCTTTTCCTATCTGGATTCCTTTTACTTCTTTTTCTGCTCTGATTGCTGTGGCCAAAACTTCCAACACTATGTTGAATAATAGTGGTGAGAGTGGGCACCCTTGTCTTGTTCCTGATTTCAGGGGAAATGCTTTCAATTTTTCACCATTGAGGGTGATGCTTGCTGTGGGTTTGTCATATATAGCTTTTATTATGTTGAGGTATGTTCCTTCTATTCCTGCTTTCTGGAGAGTTTTAATCATGAATGGGTGTTGAATTTTGTCAAAGGCTTTCTCTGCATCTATTGAGATAATCATATGGTTTTTATCTTTCAATTTGTTAATGTGGTGTATTACGTTGATTGATTTGCGGATATTAAAGAATCCTTGCATTCCTGGGATAAAGCCCACTTGGTCATGGTGTATGATTTTTTTAATATGTTGTTGGATTCTGTTTGCTAGAATTTTGTTAAGGATTTTGCATCTATGTTCATCAGTGATATTGGCCTGTAGTTTTCTTTTCTTGTGGCATCTTTGTCTGGTTTTGGAATTAGGGTGATGGTGGCCTCATAGAATGAGTTTGGAAGCTTACCTTCATCTGCAATTTTCTGGAAGAGTTTGAGTAAGATAGGTGTTAGCTCTTCTCTAAATTTTTGGTAGAATTCAGCTGTGAAGCCATCTGGTCCTGGGCTTTTGTTTGCTGGAAGATTTTTGATGACAGTTTCGATTTCCTTGCTTGTGATGGGTCTGTTAAGATCTTCTATTTCTTCCTGGTTCAGTTTTGGAAAGTTATACTTTTCTAAGAATTTGTCCATTTCATCCAAGTTGTCCATTTTATTGGCATAGAGCTGCTGGTAGTAGTCTCTTATGATCCTTTGTATTTCAGTGTTGTCTGTTGTGATCTCTCCATTTTCATTTCTAATTTTGTTAATTTGGTTCTTCTCTCTTTGCTTCTTAATGAGTCTTGCTAATGGTTTGTCAATTTTGTTTATTTTTTCAAAAAACCAGCTTTTAGCTTTGTTGATTTTTGCTATGGTCTCTTTAGTTTCTTTTGCATTTATTTCTGCCCTGATTTTTAAGATTTCTTTCCTTCTGCTAACCCTGGGGTTCTTCATTTCTTCCTTCTCTAATTGCTTTAGGTGTAGAGTTAGGTTATTTATTTGGCTTTTTTCTTGTTTCTTGATGTAAGCCTGTAATGCTATGAACTTTCCCCTTAGCACTGCTTTTACAGTGTCCCATAGGTTTTGGGTTGTTGTGTTTTCATTTTCATTCATTTCTATACATATTTTGATTTCTTTTTTGATTTCTTCTATGATTTGTTGGTTATTCAGAAGCGTGTTATTTAGCCTCCATATGTTTGAATTTTTAACAATTTTTTTTCCTGTAATTGAGATCTAATCTTACTGCACTGCGGTCAGAAAAGATGACCGGAATGATTTCAATTTTTTTGAATTTTCCAAGACCAGATTTATGGCCCAGGATGTGATCTATTCTGGAGAAGGTTCCATGTGCACTTGAGAAAAAGGTGAAGTTGATTGTTTTGGGGTGAAATGTCCTATAAATATCAATTAGGTCTAGCTGGTCCACTGTGTCATTTAAGGTTTGTGTTTCCTTGTTAATTTTCTGTTTAGTTGATCTATCCATAGTTGTGAGTGGGGTATTAAAGTCTCCCACTATTATTGTGTTACTATTAATTTCCTCTTTCATACTCATTAGTGTTTGCCGTACATATTGCGGTGCTCCTATGTTGGGTGCATATATATTTATAATTGTTATATCTTCTTCTTGGATTGATCCTTTGATCATTATGTAGTGTCCTTCTTTGTCTCTTTTCACATCCTTTATTTGAAAGTCTATTTTTTTTTTTTACATGCTTTATTTTTTTATTTTTTTTAATTTTTTTATTAGTTGGAGGCTAATTACTTCACAACATTTCAGTGGGTTTTGTCATACATTGATATGAATCAGCCATAGATTTACACTTATTCCCCATCCCGATCCCCCCTCCCACCTCCCTCTTCACTCGACTCCTCTGGGTCTTCCCAGTGCACCAGGCCCGAGCACTTGTCTCATGCATCCCACCTGGGCTGGTGATCTGTTTCACCATAGATAGTATACATGCTGTTCTTTTGAAACATCCCACCCTCACATTCTCCCACAGAGTTCAAAAGTCTGTTCTGTGTTTCTGTGTCTCTTTTTCTGTTTTGCATATAGGGTTATCATTACCATCTTTCTAAATTCCATATATATGTGTTAGTATGCTGTAATGTTCTTTATCTTTCTGGCTTACTTCACTCTGTATAATGGGCTCCAGTTTCATCCATCTCATTAGGACTGATTCAAATGAATTCTTTTTGACAGCTGAGTAATATTCCATGGTGTATATGTACCACAGCTTCCTTATCCATTCATCTGCTGATGGGCATCTAGGTTGCTTCCATGTCCTGGCTATTATAAACAGTGCTGCAATGAACATTGGGGTGCACGTGTCTCTTTCAGATCTGGTTTCCTCAGTGTGTATGCCCAAAAGTGGGATTGCTGGGTCATATGGCAGTTCTATTTCCAGTTTTTTAAGGAATCTCCACACTGTTTTCCATAGTGGCTGTACTAGTTTGCATTCCCACCAACAGTGTAAGAGGGTTCCCTTTTCTCCACAGCCTCTCCAGCATTTATTGCTTGTAGTCTTTTGGATAGCAGCCATCCTGACTGGCGTGTAATGGTACCTCATTGTGGTTTTGATTTGCATTTCTCTAATAATGAGTGATGTTGAGCACCTTTTCATGTGTTTGTTAGCCATCTGTATGTCTTCTTTGGAGAAATGTCTGTTTAGTTCTTTGGCCCATTTTTTGATTGGGTCATTTATTTTTCTGGAATTGAGCTTCAGGAGTTGCTTGTATACTTTTGAGATTAATCCTTTGTCTGTTTCTTCATTTGCTATTATTTTCTCCCAATCTGACGGCTGTCTTTTCACCTTACTTATAGTTTCCTTTGTAGTGCAAAAGCTTTTAAGTTTCATTAGATCCCATTTGTTTAGTTTTGCTTTTATTTCCAATATTCTGGGAGGTGGGTCATAGAGGATCTTGCTGTGATTTATGTCAGAGAGTGTTTTGCCTATGTTCTCCTCTAGGAGTTTTATAGTTTCTGGTCTTACATTTAGATCTTTAATCCATTTTGAGTTTATTTTTGTGTATGGTGTTAGAAAGTGTTCTAGTTTCATTCTTTTACAAGTGGTTGACCAGTTTTCCCAGCACCACTTGTTAAAGAGGTTGTCTTTTTTCCATTGTATATCCTTGCCTCCTTTGTCAAAGATAAGGTGTCCATAGGTTCGTGGATTTATCTCTGGGCTTTCTATTCTGTTCCATTGATCTATATTTCTGTCTTTGTGCCAGTACCATACTGTCTTGATGACTGTGGCTTTGTAGTAGAGTCTGAAGTCAGGCAGGTTGATTCCTCCAGTTCCATTCTTCTTTCTCAAGATTACTTTGGCTATTCGAGGTTTTTTGTATTTCCATACAAATTGTGAAATTCTTTGGTCTAGTTCTGTGAAAAATACCGTTGGTAGCTTGATAGGGATTGCATTGAATCTATAGATTGCTTTGGGTAGAATAGCCATTTTGACAATATTGATTCTTCCAATCCATGAACACGGTATGTTTCTCCATCTGTTTGTGTCCTCTTTGATTTCTTTCATCAGTGTTTTATAGTTTTCTATGTATAGGTCTTTTGTTTCTTTAGGTAGATATACTCCTAAGTATTTTATTCTTTTTGTTGCAATGGTGAATGGTATTGTTTCCTTAATTTCTCTTTCTGTTTTTTCATTGTTAGTATATAGGAATGCAAGGGATTTCTGTGTGTTAATTTTATATCCTGCAACTTTACTATATTCATTGATTAGTTCTAGTAATTTTCTGGTAGAGTCTTTAGGGTTTTCTATGTAGAGGATCATGTCATCTGCAAACAGTGAGAGTTTCACTTCTTCTTTTCCTATCTGGATTCCTTTTACTTCTTTTTCTGCTCTGATTGCTGTGGCCAAAACTTCCAACACTATGTTGAACAGTAGTGGTGACAGTGGGCACCCTTGTCTTGTTCCTGATTTCAGGGGGAATGCTTTCAATTTTTCACCATTGAGGGTGATGCTTGCTGTGGGTTTGTCATATATAGCTTTTATAATGTTGAGGTATGTTCCTTCTATTCCTGCTTTTTGGAGAGTTTTAATCATAAATGAGTGTTGAATTTTGTCAAAGGCTTTCTCTGCATCTATTGAGATAATCATATGGTTTTTATCTTTCAATTTGTTAATGTGGTGTATTACGTTGATTGATTTGCGGATATTGAAGAATCCTTGCATTCCTGGGATAAAGCCCACTTGGTCGTGGTGTATGATTTTTTTAATATGTTGTTGGATTCTGTTTGCTAGAATTTTGTTAAGGATTTTTGCATCTATGTTCATCAGTGATATTGGCCTGTAGTTTTCTTTTTTTGTGGCATCTTTGTCTGGTTTTGGAATTAGGGTGATGGTGGCCTCATAGAATGAGTTTGGAAGTTTACCTTCTTTTGCAATTTTCTGGAAGAGTTTGAGTAAGGGAGGTGTTAGCTCTTCTCTAAATTTTTGGTAGAATTCAGCTGTGAAGCCATCTGGTCCTGGGCTTTTGTTTGCTGGAAGATTTTTGATTACACTTTCGATTTCCTTGCCTGTGATGGGTCTGTTAAGATCTTCTATTTCTTCCTGGTTCAGTTTTGGAAAGTTATACTTTTCTAAGAATTTGTCCATTTCATCCAAGTTGTCCATTTTATTGGCATAGAGCTGCTGGTAGTAGTCTCTTATGATCCTTTGTATTTCAGTGTTGTCTGTTGTGATCTCTCCATTTTCATTTCTAATTTTGTTAATTTGGTTCTTCTCTCTTTGCTTCTTAATGAGTCTTGCTAATGGTTTGTCAATTTTGTTTATTTTTTCAAAAAACCAGCTTTTAGCTTTGTTGATTTTTGCTATGGTCTCTTTAGTTTCTTTTGCATTTATTTCTGCCCTGATTTTTAAGATTTCTTTCCTTCTGCTAACCCTGGGGTTCTTCATTTCTTCCTTCTCTAATTGCTTTAGGTGTAGAGTTAGGTTATTTATTTGGCTTTTTTCTTGTTTCTTGATGTAAGCCTGTAATGCTATGAACTTTCCCCTTAGCACTGCTTTTACAGTGTCCCATAGGTTTTGGGTTGTTGTGTTTTCATTTTCATTCATTTCTATACATATTTTGATTTCTTTTTTGATTTCTTCTATGATTTGTTGGTTATTCAGAAGCGTGTTATTTAGCCTCCATATGTTTGAATTTTTAACAATTTTTTTCCTGTAATTGAGATCTAATCTTACTGCACTGCGGTCAGAAAAGATGACCGGAATGATTTCAATTTTTTTGAATTTTCCAAGACCAGATTTATGGCCCAGGATGTGATCTATTCTGGAGAAGGTTCCATGTGCACTTGAGAAAAAGATGAAGTTGATTGTTTTGGGGTGAAATGTCCTATAAATATCAATTAGGTCTAGCTGGTCCACTGTGTCATTTAAGGTTTGTGTTTCCTTGTTAATTTTCTGTTTAGTTGATCTATCCATAGTTGTGAGTGGGGTATTAAAGTCTCCCACTATTATTGTGTTACTATTAATTTCCTCTTTCATACTCATTAGTGTTTGCCGTACATATTGCGGTGCTCCTATGTTGGGTGCATATATATTTATAATTGTTATATCTTCTTCTTGGATTGATCCTTTGATCATTATGTAGTGTCCTTCTTTGTCTCTTTTCACATCCTTTATTTGAAAGTCTATTTTATCTGATATGAGTATTGCGACTCCTGCTTTCTTTTGGTCTCTGTTTGCAGGAAATATTTTTTTCCAGCCCTTCACTTTTAGTCTGTATGTGTCTCTTGTTTTGAGGTGGGTCTCTTGTAGACAGCATATATAGGGGTCTTGTTTTTGTATCCATTCAGCCAATCTTTGTCTTTTGGTTGGGGCATTCAACCTATTTACATTTAGGGTAATTATTGATAGGTGTGGTCCCGTTGCCATTTACTTTGTTGTTTTGGGTTCATGTTTATACAACCTTTCTGCATTTCCTGTCTAGAGAAAATCCTTTAGCATTTGTTGAAGAGCTGGTTTGGTGGTGCTGAATTCTCTCAGCTTTCGCTTATCTGTAAAGCTTTTGAATTCTCCTTCATATCTGAATGAGATCCTTGCTGGATACAGTAATCTAGGTTGTAGGTTATTCTCTTTCATTACTTTCAGTACGTCCTGCCATTCCCTTCTGGCCTGGAGGGTTTCTATTGATAGATCAGCTGTTATCCTCATGGGAATCCCTTTGTGTGTTATTTGTTGTTTCTCCCTTGCTGCTTTTAATATTTGTTCTTTGTGTTTGATCTTTGTTAATTTGATTAATATGTGTCTTGGGGTGTTTCGCCTTGGGTTTATCCTGTTTGGGACTCTCTGGGTTTCTTGGACTTGGGTGGCTATTTCCTTCCCCATTTTAGGGAAGCTTTCAGCTATTATCTCCTCGAGTATTTTCTCATGGCCTTTCTTTTTGTCTTCTTCTTCTGGAACTCCTATGATTCGAATGTTGGGGCATTTCACATTGTCCCAGAGGTCCCTGAGGTTGTCCTCATTTCTTTTGATCCTTTTTTCTTTTTTCCTCTCTGCTTCATTTATTTCCACCATTTTATCTTCTACCTCACTTATCCTATCTTCTGCCTCCGTTATTCTACTCTTGGTTCCCTCCAAAGTGTTTTTGATCTCATTCATTGCATTATTCATTTTTAATTGACTCTTTTTTACTTCTTCTAGGTCTTTATTAAACATTTCTTGTATCTTTTCAATCTTTGTTTCCAGGCTATTTATCTGTAACTCCATTTTGTTTTCAAGATTTTGGATCATTTTTATTATCATTATTCTAAATTCTTTTTCAGGTAGATTCCCTATCTCCTCCTCTTTTGCTTGACTTGGTGGGCATTTTTCATGTTCCTTTACCTGTTGGGTATTTCTCTGCCTTTTCATCTTGTTTAGATTGCTGTGTCTGGAGTGGGCTTTCTGTATTCTGGAGGTCTGTGGTTCCTTTTTATTGTGGAGGATTTACCCAGTGGGTGGGGTTAGATGATTGGCTTGTCAAGGTTTCCTGGTTAGGGAAGCTTGTGTCAATGTTCTGGTGCGTGGAACTTGATTTCTTCTCTTTGGAGAGCAATGGAGTGTCCAGTAATGAGTTTTGAGATGGGTCTATGTGTTAGGTGTGACCTTGGGCAGCCTGTATGTTGACGTTCAGGGCTATGTTCCTGCGTTGCTGGAGAATTTACATGGTATGTCTTGCTCTAAAACTTATTGGCTGTTGGGTGGTGGTTGGTTTCAGTATAGGTATGGAGGCTTTTGGACGGTCACTTATTACTTAAAGTTCCATGTAGTCAGGAGTTTTCTGGTGTTCTCAGATTTTGGGCTTAAGTCTCCTGCCTCTGGATTTCAGTTTTATTCTTCCTGTAGTCTCAGGACTTCTCCAAATATACAGCACAGATAAGGAAACTTCTAGGTAAATGGCGAAAAGATTCTCCCCCGTTAGGGACACCCAGAGAGGTTCACAGAGTTACATGAAGAAGAGGAGAGGGAGGAGGGAGATAGAGATGAGTAGGAGGAGAAAAAGGGGGACTCAAGAGGAGAGAGACAGATCTACACAGTTGTCTGTTCCCAGAGTGTTCTCCGTAGCCCAGTCACCTACAAAGATTCACAGAATTGGATTGGGAAAAGAAGGGGAAAGGAGGAAATAGAGGTGTTCTGAGGTAGAAAACAGAGAGTCAAGATTGGGAGAGAATAATCTTCGGTTTAAAAATAGGGCTTCTCTTCTTTTTTTTTTTTTTTGTAAGGTTATAGTGTATTGAAAATGAAAATTAACGAGTAGTACAGGAGTACTAGAGGACTTTAAAAGAAATAAGAGAAAAAGAAAAATAGAAAATAGAAGAGAAAAAGGAAAGAAAAAAAAGAAGAAAAAAGAAAAAAAAAAGAAAAAGAAAAAAAAAAAAGAGAGAAAAAAATTTTTTTTTCCCCTAATTAAAAAAATCATAAAAATCTATGAAAATGAAAGTTAAGGAGTAATGGGGGAGTAATAGGAAATTTTAAAGGAAAATAAAAGAGAAAAAAATAAAAAGTAAAAATTTATCTAGGAGTTTCTCTGGAGCTGTTGTGGTCACTGTGGGTTCGGCTCAGTTTCAGATAACTCCTCGTTCCAGCTTACACTTCTCGATATCTACAGGCCCCTTTCCGGTGCAGTCGGTGTTTTCTACAGGGATTTTAATCTGTTGCACCAGTCCCTTCTGAAGCGGTTCCCTTTGTTTATTTGGCTTCTGTTTGTCGGTCTCTTCAGAGCCTCATTTCAGCCCTGACACAGGCAGGCGGAGGTGGACTCTTATTCAGGTAGCTAGTTCCGTCACTCTGCAGGGAGGGGCTGGTGCTGTGGGGACGGGCTGGCGCTGCTGGGAGGGTTGACGCTGCTTTCTCCGTCTGCGCTGCTCAGGCTCCCGGCTGTTCTATATGGAGCGCGCCCCGCGCTGTGCGCGGTTCCAGCCCTCGGGTGTTCCACAAAAGCGAGGAACGAAAAGCTGCGCCTGCTCTCTGTGCCTTCCCCATCAGAGCGGTCCAGGCAGCCAGGGGCTTGGTGGGTGCACTCTCCCCAGGTGTGGCGCGCCCACTCCCTTTCACGGACCCAGTTTCTGTCCGCTGGCGCCAGTCGGTTGCGTGTACCTTCTGCCTTCCGCGTCCCCAGCCCCAGTCCCCGCCCGCGCCGGTCGGGTGCCTGTGCCCTGTGTCTCGCCGCGACCTTCCCCTCCCCCCTGCCTCCTGCCTCCGGCGGGGCTGGGCCAGTCCGCAGCCTGCGAGCTCTTCTCTGGACTTTCTTGGTCTCTTTGTTCTGCGAATGGCCGGCAGTGTGTTCGGGCCAGTTAATTTTCTCTCTCTCTTTTGGTCTCCCACAGTTCAAGTTGGCAACTCACAGAAGCTCCCTCCGATTGTCCTCAGGGCACTCAGGCCTGGACCCTACCCCAAGCAATGCCACCTAAGACTCCCTTCCTGGGACGGATCTCCGTCCTTAGCTCTTTTGTCTCACTTTTTATCTTTTATATTTTGTCCTACCTCCTTTCGAAGACAATGGGCTGCTTTTCTGGGCGCCTGATGACCTCAGCTAGCGATCAGAAGTTGTTTTGCGTAGTTTGCTCTGCATTCAGTTATTCTTTTGATGAATTTGTAGGAGAGAAAGTGGTCTCCCCGTCCTACTCCTCTGCCATCTTGGCTCCTCTCCTCCTATCAATTTTCTAGAGGAGGCAGGGATCCTCTCCGTTTGAAGCATTGAACTCGGCATGACTCTCGATTTGTCAAAGGGATGTGAGGCCTCCTGTCTTGATGAGTTGGGGAAGTAGGGCTTTCTCTAGGGTCTCCACAGGGGATTCAGACATCCCTTCTTCTTGTGAGATGAAAGATGAGCCTGCATTCAAGTCACTGCAGTGAAATCCGGCCTTATTTTGCATCAGGGCACCTCGGTGTCCATTCCACTTGAGTCAGCAAAATCAGGGTCCCTCTCACATACCTATAACTGAGAGAAGCCTCCTCTTGAGGTGCTTGGGAAAAGCTGGCATTCCTCTTGAGTCGAAGCCAAGGAATCATCTCACATCTCGAGATGATTTGGGGAACATGGAGCTTTTCTTGTGTTGCTGTGCTGGACTTGGTATTCCTCTAGACTTGTGACGTGTTCTCAGGGAATCTCTGGAGATGCTTAAAGGAAGTCAAGACACATGTCGTGTTTGATGGGGAATGTGGGATGGCTCTGGAGCCAAAACTGGGGAATTGGGCCACATCTCGACTTGATTTGTGTTACACGGAGCACTTTCATGTTGCTGTGGTGACCTCAGGGTTCCTCTAGACTTATGACAGTGTTCTTGGGGACTCTCTGGAGTTCCATCAAGGATGTCAAGGCTCCTTTCGTGTTTGATGTGGAACATGGACTTCCTCTGAACGCAGTGCAGAGGAATTGGGCCTCATCTCGCGGCAATGGCGAAATCTCATGTTTTTTGTCGAGTTGCGCCAGGAACCAGGGATATGTTCTCAAGTTACTGAGGAAATGGCCCTTCAAAATTCGTGTTGTTTCAACGATATCAGGACTTCTGTCTAGTTGTGAGGGACACTTCGAGATTCTCCGCCAGGCTTGACAGGGCAATAGGGACGCCTCAAGGTGAGGCGGGAGACCCAGGGTCCCTTTCCAGTTGCCACAGTGATATTGGGATTCCTATCAATTTTCAAGGGTAGTCAGACATCTTCTCCTTTTGAGGCAATGAACTCCACGTGCCTCTTGGGTTCTCCAATGGATGTGAGGCCTCCTGTCAAGATGCGGCGTGGAACTAGGGTTTTTCCTAGGGTCTCCACAGGGGATTCAAACATCCCTTCTTCTTGTGAGATGAAAGATGAGCCTGCTTTCAAGTCACTGCAGGGAAATCCACCTTATTTCGAGTCAGGGCATCCCGGTGTCCATTCCACTTGAGGCAGCAAATCCAGGGTGCCTCTCACATGCCTATAGCTGAGAGAAGCCTCCTCTTGAGGTGCTTGTGGGAAATTGGCATTCTTCTTGAGTCAAAGCCAGGGAATTAGCTCTCATCTCGAGATGATTTGGTGTACACGGATCTTTTCTCGAGTTGCTGCACTGAACATGGTGTTCCTCTAGACTTGGGATGGTGTTCTCGGGGAATCTCTGGAGTTGCCTAAAAGAAGTCAAGCCACTTGTCATGTTTGATGAGGAATGCGGGATGACTCTGGAGCCAATGCAAGGGAATCAGACCTCATCTGGAGTTGATTTGGGGTACCCAGAGCTCTTTCATTTTGCTGCGGTGACCTCAGGGTCCCTCTAGACTTCTGACAGTTTCCTGAGGACTCTCTGGATTTCCGTCAAGGATGTCAAGGATCCTTTCCTGTTTGATGGAGAAGAAGGAATTGCTCTGCACGCAATGCAGGGGAATCGGGCCTCATCTCGCAGCGAGTGGGAAGTCTCATGGTTTTTCTTGAGTTGTGGCGGGAACCTGGGGCATATTCTCGAGTACGAAGGGGATGGCCCTTCAAAACTCATGTGTGTTCAGCAACGTCAGGACTCCTGTCTAGTTGCGAGTGACACTTTGGGATTCTCCTCGAGGCTTGGCAGGGCAATAAGGACATCTCTCGATGTGAGACGGGAGACCCAGAGTCCCTTTCCTGTTGCCACATGGATACTGGGATTCCGATCAATTTTAAAGAGGAGTCAGACACCATCTCCTTTTGAAGCATTGAACTCTGCATTCCTCTCGAGTTGTCAAAGGGATGTAAGGCCTCCTGTTGAGATGAGGCGGGCAACTAGGGCTTTTTCTAGGGACTCCACAGGGGATTCAGACATCCCTTCACTTTGGGAGATGAAAGACAAGCCTGAATTCAAGTCACTGCAGGGAAATTAGGCCTTATTTCATGTCAGGGCATCTCGGTGTCCATTTCATTGCAGGCAGCAAACTCAGGGTCTCACTCACATACTTATAGCTGAGAGAAGCCTCCTCTTGAAGTGCTTGTGGAAAGTTGTCATTCCTCTTGAGTCGAAGCCAGGAAATCATCTCTCATCTCGATATGATTTGGGGTACATGGAGCTTTTCTCGACTTGCTGGGCTGAAATTGGTGTTCCTCTAGACTTGGGACGATGTTCTCAGGGAATCTCTGGAGTTGCCTAAAGGAAGTCAAGCCACGTGTCGTGTTTGATGGGGAATGCGGGATGACTCTGGAGCCAATGCAAGGGAATCAGGCCTCATCTAGAGTTGATTTGGTGTACCCGGAACTATTTTGTGTTGCTGAGGTGACCTCAGGGTCCCTCTAGACTTTTGACAGTTTTCTTGAGGACTCTCTGTAGTTCCTTCAATGAAGTCAAGGCTCCTTTTTTGTTTGATGGGGAACATGGAATTGCTCTGCACACAATGCAGTGGAATCGGGCCTCATCTCACGGCGAGGGGGAAGTCTCATGCTTTTTCTTGAGTTGCGGCAGGATCCTGGGGTGTATACTCGAGTTACGATGGGGATGACATTCAAAACTGGTGTTTGTTCAGCGACGTGAGGACTCCTGTCTAATTGAAAGGGACACCTTGGGGTTCTCCACGAGGCTTCGCAGGGCAATAAAACACGCATCTTGAAGTGAGGCGGGAGACCCAGTGTCCTTTTCCAGTTGCCACAGTGATATTGGGATTCCTATGAATTTTCAAGAGGAGTCAGGCATCATCTCCTTTTGAAGCGTTGAACTCCGAGTGTCTCTCTAGTTGTCAAATGGATGTCAGGCCTCCTGTCGAGATGAGGCGGGCAACTAGGGCTTTCTCTAGGGTCTCCACATGGAATTTGGGATTCTCCTGCAGGCTTGGCGGGGCCATAGGGATGCCTCTAGAGGTTAGGCGGAAGACCCAGTGTCCCTTTCCACTTGCCACAGGGATATTGGGCTTCATGTCAATTTTCCAGAGGAGTCAGGCATCGTCTGTTTGTGAAGCATTGAACTCCGCATTCCTCTCGAGTTGTCAAAGGGACGTAAGGCCTCCTTTCGAGATGAGGCGGGGAACAAGGTGTTTCCCTAGGGCCTCCCCAGGGAATTCATACATCCCTTCATCTTGGAAGATGAAAGACGAGCATACATTCTAGTTAATGCAGGGAAATCTGGCCTTATTTTGAGTCAGGGCATCTCGGTGTCCATTCCACCTGAGGCAGCAAATTCAGGGTCCTTCTCACATACGTATAGCTGAGAGAAGCCTCCTCTTGAGGTGCTTGTGGGAAATTGGCATTCCTCTTGAGTCGAAGCCAGGGAATTAGGTCACATCTCGAGATGATTTGGTGTACACGGAGCTTTTCTCGAGTTGCTGCGCTGAACATGGTGTTCCTCTAGACTTGGGACGGTGTTCTCGGGGAATCTCTGGAGTTGCCTAAAATAAGTCAAACCACTTGTTGTGTTTGATGGGGAACACAGGATGGCTCTGGAACCAATGCAAGGGAATCAGGCCTCATCTGGAGTTGATTTGGGGTACCCAGAGCTCTTTCATTTTGCTGCAGTGACCTCAGGGTCCCTCTAGACTTTTGACAGTTTTCTTGAGGACTCTGTGGATTTCCATCCAGGATGTCAAGGATCCTTTCCTGTTTGATGGGGAAAACGGAATTGCTCTGCACACAATGCAGGGGAATCGGGCCTCATCTCGCAGCGAGTGGGAAGTCTCATGGTTTTTCTCGGGTTGCGGCGGGAACTTCGGATATATTCTCGAATTAGGATGGGGATGGCCCTCCCAACCTGTGTTTGTTCAGGGTCGTCAGGACGCCTCTCTAGTTGCGAGGGCCACCTCGGGATTCTCCTCGAGGCTTGGCAGGGCAATAGGGACGCCTCTCGACGTGAGGCGAGAGACCCAGGTTCCCTTTCCAGTTCCATGGGGTTATTAGGATTCCCATCAATTTTCAAGAGGAGTCAGGCATTGTCTCCTTTTGAAGCATTGAACCCTGCTTTCCTCTCGAGCAGTCAAAGGGATGTGAGGCCTCCTGTCGAGATGAGGCGGGAAACTACGGTTTTGTCTGGGGTCTCCTCAGGAGATTCAGACATCCCTTCTTCTTGGGAGATGAAAGACGAGCCTGCATTTAAGTCACTGCAGGGAAATCCGGCCTTATTTCGAGTCAGGGCATCTCGGTGTCCATTCCCCTTGAGGCAGCAAATTCAGGGTCCTTCTCACATACGTATAGCTGAGAGAAGCCTCCTCTTGAGGTGCTTGTGGGAAATTGGCATTCCTCTTGAGTCGAAGCCAGGGAATTAGCTCTCATCTCGAGATGATATTTGGTACATGGAGCTTTTCTCGAATTGCTGTGCTGAACTTGTTGTTCCTCTAGACTTGGGACGGTGTTCTCGGGAAATCTCTCGAGTTGTCTAAAGGAAGTCAAGGCACTTGTCGTGTTTGATGGGGAACACAGGATGGCTCTGGAGCCAATGCACAGGAATCGGGCCTCATCTCGAGTTGATTTGGGGTACACGGAGCTCTTTCGTGACCCCCCAGCTTTGGTGACCTCAGGGTCCCTCTAGACTAGTGACAGTGTTCTTGGGGCCTCTCTGGAGTTCCATCAAGGAAATCAAGGCTCCTTTCGTGTTTGATGGGGAACATGGACTTGCTCTGTATGCAGTGAAGGGAAATTGGGCCTCATCTTGCGGCCATGGGGAAGTCTCATGGTTTTTCTCGAGTTGCTGACTGTACCTGGCGTATGTTCTCGAGTTACGTGGGGGATGGCCCTTCAAAAGTCGTGTTGGTTCAGCGACGTCAGGACTCCTGTCTTGCTTTGATGGACACGTTGGGCTTCTCATCGAGGCTTGGCAGGGCAATCGGGACCCCTCTCGAGGTCAGGCGGGAGACCCAGCGTCCCTTGCCAGTTGCCACAGGGATATTGGGATTCCTATCAATTTTCAAGAGGAGTCAGGCATCGTCTCCTTTTGAGGCATTAAACTCCGCATGCCTCTAGAATTTTCAAAGGGATGTGATGCGTCCTGTCGAGACGAGGAGGGGAACTAGGGCTTTCTCCTAGGGTCTCCACTGGGGATTCAGACCTCACTTCATATTGTGTGATGAAAGACGAGCCTGCATTCTAGTCACAGCAGGGTAATCCGGCCCTGTCAGGGCATCCCGGTGTCTATTCCACTTTAGGCAGCAAACTCAGGGTCCCTCTCACATACATATAGCTGAGAGAAGCCTCCTCTTGAGGTGGTTGTGGAAAGTTGGCATTCCTCTTGAGTCAAAGCCAGGGAGTCAGCTCTCATCTCGAGATGATTTGGGGTACACGGAGCTTTTATCTAGTTGCTGTGCTGAACTTTTTGTTCCTCTAGACTTGGATGGTGTGCTTGGGGAATATCTGGTGTTGCCTAAAGGAAGTCAAGCCACTTGTCGTGTTTGATGGGGAACGCGGGATGACTCTGGAGCCAATGCAGGGGAATCGGGCCTCATCTGGATGTGATTTGTGTACACGGAGGTCTTTAGTGTAGCTGCGGTGTCCTCAGGGTCCCTCTAGACTTGTGACAATTTTCTTGGGGACTCTTTGGATTTCCATCAAGGAAGCCAAGGCTCTTTTCCTCTTTGATGGAAAACACGGAACAGCTCTGCACGCAATGCAGGGGAAGCGGGCATCATCTCGTGGCGAGGAAGAAGTCTCATGGTTGTCCTTGAGTTGCGGAAGGAACCTGTGGTATATTCTCGAGTTACGATGGGGATGGCCCTTCAAAACTTGTGTTTGTTCAGTGATATCAGGACTCCTGTCTAGTTGTGAGGGACACCTTGGGATTCTCCTCGAGGACTGGCAGGGCAATAGGGAGGAATCTGGAGGTGAGCCGGGAGACCCAGCGTCCCTTTCCAGTTGCCACAGGGATATTGGGATTCCTATCAATTTTCAAGAGGAGTCAGGCATCATCTCCTTTGGAAGCACTGAACTCCGCATTCCTCTCGGGTTGTCAAAGGGAGGTGAGGCCTCTTGTCGAGATGAGGCAGGGAACTAGGGCTTTCTCTAGGGTCTCCACAGGGGATTCAGACATCCCTTCATCTTGGGAGATGAAAGACGAGCCTGCATTTAAGTCACTGCAGGGAAATCCGGCCTTATTTCGAGTCAGGGCATCTCGGTGTCCATTCCCCTTGAGGCAGCAAATTCAGGGTCCTTCCCACATACGTATAGCTGAGAGAAGCCTCCTCTTGAGGTGGTTGTGGAAAGTTGGCATTCCTCTTGAGTCAAAGCCAGGGAGTCAGCTCTCATCTCGAGATGATTTGGGGTACACGGAGCTTTTATCTAGTTGCTGTGCTGAACTTTTTGTTCCTCTAGACTTGGATGGTGTGCTTGGGGAATATCTGGTGTTGCCTAAAGGAAGTCAAGCCACTTGTCGTGTTTGATGGGGAACGCGGGATGACTCTGGAGCCAATGCAGGGGAATCGGGCCTCATCTGGATGTGATTTGTGTACACGGAGGTCTTTAGTGTAGCTGCGGTGTCCTCAGGGTCCCTCTAGACTTGTGACAATTTTCTTGGGGACTCTTTGGATTTCCATCAAGGAAGCCAAGGCTCTTTTCCTCTTCGTGTTTGATGGGGAACATGGACTTGCTCTGTATGCAGTGAAGGGAAATTGGGCCTCATCTTGCGGCCATGGGGAAGTCTCATGGTTTTTCTCGAGTTGCTGACTGTACCTGGCGTATGTTCTCGAGTTACGTGGGGGATGGCCCTTCAAAAGTCGTGTTGGTTCAGCGACGTCAGGACTCCTGTCTTGCTTTGATGGACACGTTGGGCTTCTCATCGAGGCTTGGCAGGGCAATCGGGACCCCTCTCGAGGTCAGGCGGGAGACCCAGCGTCCCTTGCCAGTTGCCACAGGGATATTGGGATTCCTATCAATTTTCAAGAGGAGTCAGGCATCGTCTCCTTTTGAGGCATTAAACTCCGCATGCCTCTCGAATTTTCAAAGGGATGTGATGCGTCCTGTCGAGAAGAGGCGGGGAACTAGGGCTTTCTCCTAGGGTCTCCACTGGGGATTCAGACCTCACTTCATATTGTGTGATGAAAGACGAGCCTGCATTCTAGTCACAGCAGGGTAATCCGGCCCTGTCAGGGCATCCCGGTGTCTATTCCACTTTAGGCAGCAAACTCAGGGTCCCTCTCACATACATATAGCTGAGAGAAGCCTCCTCTTGAGGTGGTTGTGGAAAGTTGGCATTCCTCTTGAGTCGAAGCCAGGGAGTCAGCTCTCATCTCGAGATGATTTGGGGTACATGGAGCTTTTATCTAGTTGCTGTGCTGAACTTTTTGTTCCTCTAGACTTGGATGGTGTGCTTGGGGAATATCTGGTGTTGCCTAAAGGAAGTCAAGCCACTTGTCGTGTTTGATGGGGAACGCGGGATGACTCTGGAGCCAATGCAGGGGAATCGGGCCTCATCTGGATGTGATTTGTGTACACGGAGGTCTTTAGTGTAGCTGCGGTGTCCTCAGGGTCCCTCTAGACTTGTGACAATTTTCTTGGGGACTCTTTGGATTTCCATCAAGGAAGCCAAGGCTCTTTTCCTCTTTGATGGAAAACACGGAACAGCTCTGCACGCAATGCAGGGGAAGCGGGCATCATCTCGTGGTGAGGAAGAAGTCTCATGGTTGTCCTTGAGTTGCGGAAGGAACCTGTGGTATATTCTCGAGTTACGATGGGGATGGCCCTTCAAAACTTGTGTTTGTTCAGTGATATCAGGACTCCTGTCTAGTTGTGAGGGACACCTTGGGATTCTCCTCGAGGACTGGCAGGGCAATAGGGAGGAATCTGGAGGTGAGCCGGGAGACCCAGCGTCCCTTTCCAGTTGCCACAGGGATATTGGGATTCCTATCAATTTTCAAGAGGAGTCAGGCATCATCTCCTTTGGAAGCACTGAACTCCGCATTCCTCTCGGGTTGTCAGAGGGAGGTGAGGCCTCTTGTCGAGATGAGGCAGGGAACTAGGGCTTTCTCTATGGTCTCCCCAGAGGTTTCCGACATCCCTACATCTTGTGAGATGAAAGATGAACCTACATTCAAGTCACTGCAGCGAAATCCGGCCTTATTCCGAGTCAGGGCATCTCGGTGTTCCTTCCACTTGAGGTAGCAAAATCAGGGTCCCTCTCATATACCTATAGCTGAGAGAAGCCTCCTCTTGAGGTGCTTCTGGAAATTTATCGTTGCTCCTGAGTCGAAGCCAGGGAATCAACTCTCATCTCGAGATGAGTTGGGGTACACAGAACTTTTCTCGAGTTGTTGTGCTGAACTTGGTGTTCCTCTAGACTTGGGACGGTGTTCTTGGGGAATATGTGGAGTTACCTAAAGGAAGTCAAGCAACTTGTCGTGTTTGATGGGGAACGGGGTATGACTCTGGAGCCAATGCAGGGGAATCAGGCCTCATCCTGAGTTGATTTGGATACACGGAGGTCTTAGTGTTGCTACGATGACCTCAGGGTCCCTCTAGACATGTGACAGTGTTCTTGGGTACTCTCTGGAGTTCCATCAAGGAAGTCAAGGCTCTTTTTGTGTTTGATTTGGGACATGGAATTGCTCTGCATGCAATGCAGGGGAATCGGGCATCATCTCGCGACGAGGGGTGAGTCTCATGGTTTTTCTCAAAGTGAGGCAGGAACCTGGTGGATATTCTCGAATTTCGATGGGGATGGCCCTTCAAAGCTCGTTTTTTTGCTCAGCGACGTCAGGACTCCTGTCTAGTTGCAAGCGACACCTCGGGATTCTCCTCGAGGCTTGGCAGGGCAATAGGGCCCCCTGTCGAGGTGAGGCGGGAGACCCAGGGTCCCTTTCCAGTTGCAACAGCGGTATAGGGATTCCTATCAATTTTTAAGAGGAGTCAGGCATCATCTCCTTTTGAAGCATTGAACTCTGCGTTCCTCTCGAGTTGTCAAAGGGATGTGAGGACTCTTGTCGAGATGAGGCGGGATACTAGGGCTTTCTCTAGGGTCTCCACAGGGGATTCAGACATCCCTTCATCTTGGGAGTGGAACGACGAGCCTGCATTCAAGTCACTGCAGTGAAATCCGACCTTATTTCGAGTTAGAGCATCTCGGTGTCCATTCCACTTGAGGCAGCAAACTCAGGGTCCCTCTCACATAACGATAGCTGAGAGAAGCCTCTTTTGAGGTGCTTCTGGAAAGTTGGCATTCCTCTTGAGTTGAAGCCAGGGAATCAGCTCTCATCTCGAGATGATTTGGGGTACACGGAGGTTTTCTCGACTTGCTGGGCTGAAATTGGTGTTCCTCTAGACTTGGGACCTTGTTCTCGGGGAATCTCTGGAGTTGCCTAAAGGAAGTCAAGCCACTTGTCGTGTTTGATGGGGAACGCCGGATGGCTATGGAGCCAATGCATGGGAATCGGGCCTTATCTCGAGTTGATTTGGGGTACACGGAGCACTTCCGTGTTGCTGTGGTGACCTCAGGGTCCCTCTAGACTTGTGACAGTGTTCTTGGGGACTCTCTGGAGTTCCATCAAGGAAGTCAAGGCTCCTTTCCTGTTTGATGTGGAACACGGCCATGCTCTGCACACAATGCAGGTGAATCGGACCTCATCTGTCGGCAAGGGGAAGTCTCATGGCTTTTCTCCAGTTGAGGCGGGAACCTGGGATATATTCTCGAATTACAATGGGGATGGCCCTTCAAAACTCGTTTTTGTTCAGCCACGTCTGCACTCCTGTCTAGTTGCGAGCGACACCTCGGTATTCTCGTAGAGGCTTGGCAGGGCAATAGGGACGCCTCTCGAGGTTAGGCGTGAGACCCAGGTTCCCTTTCCAGTTGCCATGGGGTTATTAGGATTCCCATCAATTTTCAAGAGGAGTCAGGCATCGTCTCCTTTTGAAGCATTGAACTCCGTGTTCCTCTCGAGTAGTCAAAGGGATGTGAGGCCTCCTGTCGAGATGAGGCGAGGTACTAGGGCTTTCTCTAGGGTTTCCACAGGGGATTCAGACATCCTTTCATCATGGGAGACGAAAGACGTGCCTGCATTTAAGTCCCTGCAGGGAAATCCGGCCTTATTTCGAGTCAGGGCATCTCGGTATCCATTCCACTTGAGGCAGCAAATTCAGGTTCCCTCTCTCATATGTATAGCTGAGAGAAGCCTCCTCTTGAGGTGCTTGTGGGAAATTGGCATTCCTCTTGAGTCGAAGCCAGGGAATTAGGTCTCATCTCGAGATGATTTGGTGTACATGGAGCTTTTCTCGAGTTGCTGCGCTGAACATGGTGTTCCTCTAGACTTGGGACGGTGTTCTCGGGGAATCTCTGGAGTTGCCTAAAATAAGTCAAACCACTTGTTGTGTTTGATGAGGAACGCGGGATGACTCTGGAACCAATGCAAGGGAATCAGGCCTCATCTGGAGTTGATTTGGGGTACCCAGAGCTCTTTCATTTTGCTGCGGTGACCTCAGGGTCCCTCTAGACTTTTGACAGTTTTCTTGAGGACTCTGTGGATTTCCATCCAGGATGTCAAGGATCCTTTCCTGTTTGATGGGGAAAACGGAATTGCTCTGCATGCAATGCAGGGGAATCGGGCCTCATCTCGCAGCGAGTGGGAAGTCTCATGGTTTTTCTCAGGTTGCGGCGGGAACCTCGGATATATTCTTGAATTAGGATGGGGATGGCCCTCCCAACCTGTGTTTGTTCAGGGTCGTCAGGACGCCTCTCTAGTTGCGAGGGCCACCTCGGGATTCTCCTCGAGGCTTGGCAGGGCAATAGGGACGCCTCTCGAGGTGAGGCGAGTGACCCAGGTTCCCTTTCCAGTTGCCATGGGGTTATTAGGATTCCCATCAATTTTCAAGAGGAGTCAGGCATCGTCTCCTTTTGAAGCATTGAACCCTGCTTTCCTCTCGAGCAGTCAAAGGGATGTGAGGCCTCCTGTCGAGATGAGGCGGGAAACTACGGTTTTGTCTGGGGTCTCCTCAGGAGATTCAGACATCCCTTCTTCTTGGGAGATGAAAGACGAGCCTGCATTTAAGTCACTGCAGGGAAATCCGGCCTTATTTCGAGTCAGGGCATCTCGGTGTCCATTCCCCTTGAGGCAGCAAATTCAGGGTCCTTCTCACATACGTATAGCTGAGAGAAGCCTCCTCTTGAGGTGCTTGTGGGAAATTGGCATTCCTCTTGAGTCGAAGCCAGGGAATTAGCTCTCATCTCGAGATGATATTTGGTACATGGAGCTTTTCTCGAATTGCTGTGCTGAACTTGTTGTTCCTCTAGACTTGGGACGGTGTTCTCGGGAAATCTCTCGAGTTGTCTAAAGGAAGTCAAGGCACTTGTCGTGTTTGATGGGGAACACAGGATGGCTCTGGAGCCAATGCATGGGAATCGGGCCTCATCTCGAGTTGATTTGGGGTACACGGAGCTCTTTCGTGACCCCCCAGCTTTGGTGACCTCAGGGTCCCTCTAGACTAGTGACAGTGTTCTTGGGGCCTCTCTGGAGTTCCATCAAGGAAATCAAGGCTCCTTTCGTGTTTGATGGGGAACATGGACTTGCTCTGTATGCAGTGAAGGGAAATTGGGCCTCATCTTGCGGCCATGGGGAAGTCTCATGGTTTTTCTCGAGTTGCTGACTGTACCTGGCGTATGTTCTCGAGTTACGTGGGGGATGGCCCTTCAAAAGTCGTGTTGGTTCAGCGACGTCAGGACTCCTGTCTTGCTTTGATGGACACGTTGGGCTTCTCATCGAGGCTTGGCAGGGCAATCGGGACCCCTCTCGAGGTCAGGCGGGAGACCCAGCGTCCCTTGCCAGTTGCCACAGGGATATTGGGATTCCTATCAATTTTCAAGAGGAGTCAGGCATCGTCTCCTTTTGAGGCATTAAACTCCGCATGCCTCTCGAATTTTCAAAGGGATGTGATGCGTCCTGTCGAGAAGAGGCGGGGAACTAGGGCTTTCTCCTAGGGTCTCCACTGGGGATTCAGACCTCACTTCATATTGTGTGATGAAAGACGAGCCTGCATTCTAGTCACAGCAGGGTAATCCGGCCCTGTCAGGGCATCCCGGTGTCTATTCCACTCTAGGCAGCAAACTCAGGGTCCCTCTCACATACATATAGCTGAGAGAAGCCTCCTCTTGAGGTGGTTGTGGAAAGTTGGCATTCCTCTTGAGTCGAAGCCAGGGAGTCAGCTCTCATCTCGAGATGATTTGGGGTACATGGAGCTTTTATCTAGTTGCTGTGCTGAACTTTTTGTTCCTCTAGACTTGGATGGTGTGCTTGGGGAATATCTGGTGTTGCCTAAAGGAAGTCAAGCCACTTGTCGTGTTTGATGGGGAACGCGGGATGACTCTGGAGCCAATGCAGGGGAATCGGGCCTCATCTGGATGTGATTTGTGTACACGGAGGTCTTTAGTGTAGCTGCGGTGTCCTCAGGGTCCCTCTAGACTTGTGACAATTTTCTTGGGGACTCTTTGGATTTCCATCAAGGAAGCCAAGGCTCTTTTCCTCTTTGATGGAAAACACGGAACAGCTCTGCACGCAATGCAGGGGAAGCGGGCATCATCTCGTGGTGAGGAAGAAGTCTCATGGTTGTCCTTGAGTTGCGGAAGGAACCTGTGGTATATTCTCGAGTTACGATGGGGATGGCCCTTCAAAACTTGTGTTTGTTCAGTGATATCAGGACTCCTGTCTAGTTGTGAGGGACACCTTGGGATTCTCCTCGAGGACTGGCAGGGCAATAGGGAGGAATCTGGAGGTGAGCCGGGAGACCCAGCGTCCCTTTCCAGTTGCCACAGGGATATTGGGATTCCTATCAATTTTCAAGAGGAGTCAGGCATCATCTCCTTTGGAAGCACTGAACTCCGCATTCCTCTCGGGTTGTCAGAGGGAGGTGAGGCCTCTTGTCGAGATGAGGCAGGGAACTAGGGCTTTCTCTATGGTCTCCCCAGAGGTTTCCGACATCCCTTCATCTTGTGAGATGAAAGACGAACCTACATTCAAGTCACTGCAGCGAAATCCGGCCTTATTCCGAGTCAGGGCATCTCGGTGTTCCTTCCACTTGAGGTAGCAAAATCAGGGTCCCTCTCATATACCTATAGCTGAGAGAAGCCTCCTCTTGAGGTGCTTCTGGAAATTTATCGTTCCTCCTGAGTCGAAGCCAGGGAATCAACTCTCATCTCGAGATGAGTTGGGGTACACAGAACTTTTCTCGAGTTGTTGTGCTGAACTTGGTGTTCCTCTAGACTTGGGACGGTGTTCTTGGGGAATACGTGGAGTTACCTAAAGGAAGTCAAGCAACTTGTCGTGTTTGATGGGGAACGGGGTATGACTCTGGAGCCAATGCAGGGGAATCAGGCCTCATCCTGAGTTGATTTGGATACACGGAGGTCTTAGTGTTGCTACGATGACCTCAGGGTCCCTCTAGACATGTGACAGTGTTCTTGGGTACTCTCTGGAGTTCCATCAAGGAAGTCAAGGCTCTTTTTGTGTTTGATTTGGGACATGGAATTGCTCTGCATGCAATGCAGGGGAATCGGGCATCATCTCGCGACGAGGGGTGAGTCTCATGGTTTTTCTCAAAGTGAGGCAGGAACCTGGTGGATATTCTCGAATTTCGATGGGGATGGCCCTTCAAAGCTCGTTTTTTTTGCTCAGCGACGTCAGGACTCCTGTCTAGTTGCGAGCGACACCTCGGGATTCTCCTCGAGGCTTGGCAGGGCAATAGGGCCCCCTGTCGAGGTGAGGCGGGAGACCCAGGGTCCCTTTCCAGTTGCAACAGCGGTATAGGGATTCCTATCAATTTTTAAGAGGAGTCAGGCATCATCTCCTTTTGAAGCATTGAACTCTGCGTTCCTCTCGAGTTGTCAAAGGGATGTGAGGACTCTTGTCGAGATGAGGCGGGATACTAGGGCTTTCTCTAGGGTCTCCACAGGGGATTCAGACATCCCTTCATCTTGGGAGTGGAACGACGAGCCTGCATTCAAGTCACTGCAGTGAAATCCGACCTTATTTCGAGTTAGAGCATCTCGGTGTCCATTCCACTTGAGGCAGCAAACTCAGGGTCCCTCTCACATAACGATAGCTGAGAGAAGCCTCTTTTGAGGTGCTTCTGGAAAGTTGGCATTCCTCTTGAGTTGAAGCCAGGGAATCAGCTCTCATCTCGAGATGATTTGGGGTACACGGAGGTTTTCTCGACTTGCTGGGCTGAAATTGGTGTTCCTCTAGACTTGGGACCTTGTTCTCGGGGAATCTCTGGAGTTGCCTAAAGGAAGTCAAGCCACTTGTCGTGTTTGATGGGGAACGCCGGATGGCTATGGAGCCAATGCATGGGAATCGGGCCTTATCTCGAGTTGATTTGGGGTACACGGAGCACTTCCGTGTTGCTGTGGTGACCTCAGGGTCCCTCTAGACTTGTGACAGTGTTCTTGGGGACTCTCTGGAGTTCCATCAAGGAAGTCAAGGCTCCTTTCCTGTTTGATGTGGAACACGGCCATGCTCTGCACACAATGCAGGTGAATCGGACCTCATCTGTCGGCAAGGGGAAGTCTCATGGCTTTTCTCCAGTTGAGGCGGGAACCTGGAATATATTCTCGAATTACAATGGGGATGGCCCTTCAAAACTCGTTTTTGTTCAGCCACGTCTGCACTCCTGTCTAGTTGCGAGCGACACCTCGGTATTCTCGTAGAGGCTTGGCAGGGCAATAGGGACGCCTCTCGAGGTTAGGCGTGAGACCCAGGTTCCCTTTCCAGTTGCCATGGGGTTATTAGGATTCCCATCAATTTTCAAGAGGAGTCAGGCATCGTCTCCTTTTGAAGCATTGAACTCCGTGTTCCTCTCGAGTAGTCAAAGGGATGTGAGGCCTCCTGTCGAGATGAGGCGAGGTACTAGGGCTTTCTCTAGGGTTTCCACAGGGGATTCAGACATCCTTTCATCATGGGAGACGAAAGACGTGCCTGCATTTAAGTCCCTGCAGGGAAATCCGGCCTTATTTCGAGTCAGGGCATCTCGGTATCCATTCCACTTGAGGCAGCAAATTCAGGTTCCCTCTCTCATACGTATAGCTGAGAGAAGCCTCCTCTTGAGGTGCTTGTGGGAAATTGGCATTCCTCTTGAGTCGAAGCCAGGGAATTAGGTCTCATCTCGAGATGATTTGGTGTACATGGAGCTTTTCTCGAGTTGCTGCGCTGAACATGGTGTTCCTCTAGACTTGGGACGGTGTTCTCGGGGAATCTCTGGAGTTGCCTAAAATAAGTCAAACCACTTGTTGTGTTTGATGAGGAACGCGGGATGACTCTGGAACCAATGCAAGGGAATCAGGCCTCATCTGGAGTTGATTTGGGGTACCCAGAGCTCTTTCATTTTGCTGCGGTGACCTCAGGGTCCCTCTAGACTTTTGACAGTTTTCTTGAGGACTCTGTGGATTTCCATCCAGGATGTCAAGGATCCTTTCCTGTTTGATGGGGAAAACGGAATTGCTCTGCACGCAATGCAGGGGAATCGGGCCTCATCTCGCAGCGAGTGGGAAGTCTCATGGTTTTTCTCGGGTTGCGGCGGGAACCTCGGATATATTCTTGAATTAGGATGGGGATGGCCCTCCCAACCTGTGTTTGTTCAGGGTCGTCAGGACGCCTCTCTAGTTGCGAGGGCCACCTCGGGATTCTCCTCGAGGCTTGGCAGGGCAATAGGGACGCCTCTCGAGGTGAGGCGAGTGACCCAGGTTCCCTTTCCAGTTGCCATGGGGTTATTAGGATTCCCATCAATTTTCAAGAGGAGTCAGGCATCGTCTCCTTTTGAAGCATTGAACCCTGCTTTCCTCTCGAGCAGTCAAAGGGATGTGAGGCCTCCTGTCGAGATGAGGCGGGAAACTACGGTTTTGTCTGGGGTCTCCTCGGGAGATTCAGACATCCCTTCTTCTTGGGAGATGAAAGACGAGCCTGCATTTAAGTCACTGCAGGGAAATCCGGCCTTATTTCGAGTCAGGGCATCTCGGTGTCCATTCCCCTTGAGGCAGCAAATTCAGGGTCCTTCTCACATACGTATAGCTGAGAGAAGCCTCCTCTTGAGGTGCTTGTGGGAAATTGGCATTCCTCTTGAGTCGAAGCCAGGGAATTAGCTCTCATCTCGAGATGATATTTGGTACATGGAGCTTTTCTCGAATTGCTGTGCTGAACTTGTTGTTCCTCTAGACTTGGGACGGTGTTCTCGGGAAATCTCTCGAGTTGTCTAAAGGAAGTCAAGGCACTTGTCGTGTTTGATGGGGAACACAGGATGGCTCTGGAGCCAATGCACGGAATCGGGCCTCATCTCGAGTTGATTTGGGGTACACGGAGCTCTTTCGTGACCCCCCAGCTTTGGTGACCTCAGGGTCCCTCTAGACTAGTGACAGTGTTCTTGGGGCCTCTCTGGAGTTCCATCAAGGAAATCAAGGCTCCTTTCGTGTTTGATGGGGAACATGGACTTGCTCTGTATGCAGTGAAGGGAAATTGGGCCTCATCTTGCGGCCATGGGGAAGTCTCATGGTTTTTCTCGAGTTGCTGACTGTACCTGGCGTATGTTCTCGAGTTACGTGGGGGATGGCCCTTCAAAAGTCGTGTTGGTTCAGCGACGTCAGGACTCCTGTCTTGCTTTGATGGACACGTTGGGCTTCTCATCGAGGCTTGGCAGGGCAATCGGGACCCCTCTCGAGGTCAGGCGGGAGACCAGCGTCCCTTGCCAGTTGCCACAGGGATATTGGGATTCCTATCAATTTTCAAGAGGAGTCAGGCATCGTCTCCTTTTGAGGCATTAAACTCCGCATGCCTCTCGAATTTTCAAAGGGATGTGATGCGTCCTGTCGAGAAGAGGCGGGGAACTAGGGCTTTCTCCTAGGGTCTCCACTGGGGATTCAGACCTCACTTCATATTGTGTGATGAAAGACGAGCCTGCATTCTAGTCACAGCAGGGTAATCCGGCCCTGTCAGGGCATCCCGGTGTCTATTCCACTTTAGGCAGCAAACTCAGGGTCCCTCTCACATACATATAGCTGAGAGAAGCCTCCTCTTGAGGTGGTTGTGGAAAGTTGGCATTCCTCTTGAGTCGAAGCCAGGGAGTCAGCTCTCATCTCGAGATGATTTGGGGTACATGGAGCTTTTATCTAGTTGCTGTGCTGAACTTTTTGTTCCTCTAGACTTGGATGGTGTGCTTGGGGAATATCTGGTGTTGCCTAAAGGAAGTCAAGCCACTTGTCGTGTTTGATGGGGAACGCGGGATGACTCTGGAGCCAATGCAGGGGAATCGGGCCTCATCTGGATGTGATTTGTGTACACGGAGGTCTTTAGTGTAGCTGCGGTGTCCTCAGGGTCCCTCTAGACTTGTGACAATTTTCTTGGGGACTCTTTGGATTTCCATCAAGGAAGCCAAGGCTCTTTTCCTCTTTGATGGAAAACACGGAACAGCTCTGCACGCAATGCAGGGGAAGCGGGCATCATCTCGTGGTGAGGAAGAAGTCTCATGGTTGTCCTTGAGTTGCGGAAGGAACCTGTGGTATATTCTCGAGTTACGATGGGGATGGCCCTTCAAAACTTGTGTTTGTTCAGTGATATCAGGACTCCTGTCTAGTTGTGAGGGACACCTTGGGATTCTCCTCGAGGACTGGCAGGGCAATAGGGAGGAATCTGGAGGTGAGCCGGGAGACCCAGCGTCCCTTTCCAGTTGCCACAGGGATATTGGGATTCCTATCAATTTTCAAGAGGAGTCAGGCATCATCTCCTTTGGAAGCACTGAACTCCGCATTCCTCTCGGGTTGTCAGAGGGAGGTGAGGCCTCTTGTCGAGATGAGGCAGGGAACTAGGGCTTTCTCTATGGTCTCCCCAGAGGTTTCCGACATCCCTTCATCTTGTGAG